>NC_053433.1:39462925-39582419 GCF_007990345.1 Gossypium hirsutum
ACACCCCGAACCCGAAACCGACACCGGAGTCGAACACGAGGTGTTAACTGACTTTAACCCCTTATAAAATTTATTTTCCAGACACTGCCCAATCTGTGTACTAGTCGTTTTAAAAATCATATCTTGAGTTTCATAACTCGAAAATCAATTTCGTGATTTTCCCAGAAACTAGACTCATGTGCCCATCTATGTATTTTTTTCTAGAATTTTTGGTCGGGCCAATTAGTACAGTTTATTAGTCAAAGTCTCCCATATTGCAGGGGTCGACTACACTGACCTTTGCCATTACGACTTGGATATCTCCCTGCACGGGCTTCAATACTGATGCCGTTTGTTTCTATGAAAACTAGACTCAGAGAGGAATCTGTACATATATGGTACGACCCCTAATTATCTCTGTTAATTTATAATGAATTTCCAAAGTCGGAGCAGGGAATCCAGAAACCGTTCTGGCCCTGTCCCACAAAAATCTGATTATCTCTTAATATACTGCCCATATGATCTTTTCGTTACTTCCTCATGAAAACAGACTCATCGAGCTTCGATTACATAATTTATTCATCAATTAATTCCACTCCTACTATTTTTAGTGATTTTTCAATCTCATGACACTGCTGCTGCCAGCATCTGTTACGAAAGTAACTAGGTCCATTTCATGCCTACCCTTGATCCAACTCAATCGAACATTCGTGCCATTTTCGCATGGCTTAAAGTTTACATGCCAAAGTTCAAACACAACGTAATAGCTTATACATGCCAAAATGTTCTTCTAAGCCAACTAAGAAGAAAGTACCAAAACTTGCTATCCGGTGTGATGACTTCGATGACGGCCTGACCCCGCAAAAATAGATGAGTCCAAGCAACCTATAATGGGTGACAAGGAAACACCGAGTGAGTTTATAACTCAGTAAGTCATAAGCAATGCACTACCATCCATCAATAACATTATCACAAGAGGAAACAAAATGGAACGAGACAATTTACTCCATCCATACCGAACCATACCATAGTTCTCCAACCTATCGATTCAGTTTCATATCAATTCATGCATTCACATTCCATATACTCATCAATAGACATTGAGGCATTTTCATAAATCAATTATTTTCGTTACAATCAAACGACTAAACGGCCTTTCACCCATCCTACGATAAATTTTATGTACGTGACTTCAAGTATATTTGTCACATAGGTTCAAACTTACCGAGCTCAACACCAAGTATAAGCATAGCACCTATTAGCCATGTACTCAAGACACTTACCCGATCGCTGTCCGCGATCGACTCAATAGTGTCGCACACATAGTGTCCATAATGATTCACGAATGTATATTGAGTCCGCACACTCAGTGCTATATAATCAACTCGCACACTTAGTGCTACGTAATCAAATCGCACACTTAGTGCTACATAGTCAAACTCGCACACTTAGTGCCGCATGGTCAATTCGCACACTTAGTGCATCATATTCATTTCGCACACTTAGTGCAACATAGTCAAATCGCACACTTAGTGCTGTACAATTCATCCCGCGCACTTAGCGCCAATCTCATGGTCATAAATGGTTATACCCGCACGTTTAGTGCCGAGATCAACACTCAGTACATCTTACCTCTTTTCTTTTCATTCAACAATTTCATCATCACATACGTACATGCAAATATATATATGTATATTTATTCATTCCATTCAGCATCAAAACATAAACATTATGACCATTTGAAATAATACCAACTACATGCTTAATGACTTACCTCGTGTTGGGTAAGACGGTTCCAACTCGGCTACTCGATGACCTTTTCTTGCCTTTGCTCGATTCACCTCCTTTAACTCCTTGAGCTTAATCAATAATTTAACTAGTTTAACCACCTTGCCAAATATTTACAATCCAATTTCACATGTATATGTATGTTAGTATATTCGGCTAATAACCTCATGCAACTACCATATCATCAAAATCTAATCACCCATGCACATGCATTAGGTAAGTTACCTTTGCTAATTTTAAACCCAACATCACACAAGCTCTCAAGGGATGGTCGAATGCTTCTTTGTTACCCAACTAATCATTCGACAATTTCATCCCCTTTGCCACCCTTTTATGCCTAATTATCTAAATCAAGATAAGATCATCAACATGCCTAACCATAGCCGAATGTGCAACATTAATCTATCACCTCTATCTCTTAAATACTATCAAGTTCATTTACTTCTAATTTCTTAAGTTCCACATCTTACTGCCCATTATACATAATCAAATTTAACATCATCTATATATTTACTCATATGGCCGAATATACATACCCCCATATAATATCATTTTCATTCCATTTAACACTTAATTTCCACCACATAATCACTTGGCCGATTTTGCTAGCATACAAGCCTATGACCGAATGTCCTTGACCTCTAGTCACCTAGATTTTTATTCTTTAAGCCTCATTCAACTCATATTTTTCATTGACAACCTCCGTAACTTCAATTTATTCACATCTTTAATCATGCTACATTCGACCATTATTTAACAATAATTCATGCATCCTTTTTATTAAACACTCAAAATCAACCATCTTCATACCTCATCACCAAAGACATCAAAATACCAACCAAGAATGTAACATTCATGGCCGAATATCATCTCCATCAATTAACAAAATTTGAACCATGGCTAGGTAGATTTTCACTTACAACTTAAAATATACATGAATCTCAAAGAATAATATCAAACATACCTTAGTCTAGCAAACCACCATAGCCGATTTTCTCAAGCTTTTTCCCCTTCCTTTCTTTCCTCTATTCGGCCAAGGATGTTCAAGAATGAACACTTTTTTTTTTCTTTCTTCAATTCACGGCAACAAGGGGGTGAGACCATGTTTTTTTTTTCCATCACCCTTCCTTTCATTATTTAATTATCATGCTTATTATTTTATTTTCCTTACCATACATCACTAACACAACATGTTGGTGACATGTTTCCACCCATAGCATGGCCGGCCACTACATATTAGGGAGGGGAAATTTGACATGCAAGTCCCCTTTTTCTTCCACATGCACTAATAGATCCTCATGCATTGACCTATCACATTTTAAAATTTTCTCATATAAGTCCTATTGATTAAATTCACATGCAATCGACTAAATCGAAGCTTGAAATTTTCACACATTCATGATTACATATTCTAGACAATAAACATCACATTCAAACCTTTCGGTGACTCAGTTTAGCGGTCCCGAAACCACTTCCCGACTAGGGTTAATTTTGGGCTGTCACAACTCTCCCTCACTTAAGAAATTTTCGTCCTCGAAAATCTTACCGGTAAATAGGTTTGGATATCATTCTTTCATCGAGCTCTCGGGTTCCCAGGTTGCTTCCTCGATCCCGTGTTTGAGCCACAACACCTTAACCAACAGAACCCTTTTATTTCGCAACTCTTTCACTTCACGAGCTAGGATACGAATCGGTTCTTCTTCATAGCTCAAGTCAGATTGAATTTCAACTTCTGAGGGATTAATCACATGTGACGGATCGGATCTATAACGTCGAAGCATTGAAACATGGAAGACATCGTGCATCCTTTCAAGTTCAGGGGGCAAAATCAATCTATATGCAACCGGCCCCACTCGTTCGGAAATTTCGTACGGCCCAATGAATCTCGGGCTCAACTTGCCTTTACGGCCAAATCTGAGTACCTTCTTCCAAGGTGACACTTTAAGAAACACTTTATCTCCCACCTGATATTCAATGTCCTTTCATTTTAAATCCGCATACGATTTTTGACGATCTGTAGCTACCTTCAGACTTTCGCGGATTACCTTTACTTTTGTTCGGCATCTTTAATCAAATCAACTCCGAAAATTTTACTTTCACCAAGCTCGGTCCAAAACAATGGCGTACGGCATTTACGACCGTACAAAGCCTCATACGGTGCCATCTTAATACTTGATTGAAAACTATTGTTGTAAGCGAATTCAATCAAAGGTAAATACCGTTCCCATGAACTACTGAACTCGAGGATGCAACATCTCAACATATCCTCAAGTATCTGAATTATCCGCTCAGATTGACCATCGGTTTGGGGGTGAAAAGCGGTGCTAAAATGCAGCTTGGTACCCAAAGCTTCTTGCAATTTCTTCCAAAATCGCGAGGTGAATCTCGGATCTCTATCCGACACGATAGAAATAGGTACTCCATGTAATCTCACAATCTGAGAAACATACAATTCGGCTAGTTTATCCAATGAAAAATCCGTACGCACGGGGATAAAGTGAGCCGACTTAGTCAGCCTATCAACAACAACCCAAATCGCATCCTTCTTACTTGCGGACAATGGCAGTCCGGACACAAAGTCCATTGTGACTCGGTCCCATTTCCACTCGGGTATCATGATCGGCTGAAGTAACCCTGAAGGCACTTGATGTTCCGCTTTCACTTGTTGACATATTAAACATCTCGAAACAAAGTCGGAGATGTCTCGTTTCATACCACGCCACCAAAACCGACGTTTCAAGTCGTTGTACATTTTCGTGCTCCCCGGGTGAATTGACATTCGGCTACAATGGGCTTCGTTCAGAATCATCGGAATGAGTTCCGAATTCCTTGGAACACACAAACGACTTCTAAACCTCAAACAACCATCATCATCAATCTGAAACTCCGATTCCTTGTTCGGAACACACTCAGCTCGTTTTGCAACCAATTCCTCATCGACTTTCTGAGCTTCACGAATTTGATGAGTCAATAATGGTTTGGCTTTTAATTCAGCTACTAACACATTGTCAGGTAGAACAGACAAGTATACATTCATCGCTCGCAAAGCAAACAGTGATTTCCGGCTTAAGGCGTCCGCAACCACATTAGCCTTTCCCGGGTGGTAATCAATGACAAGCTCGTAATCTTTCAACAACTCAAGCCAACGTCTTTGTCGCAGATTCAAGTCTCGTTGAGTCATCAAATATTTGAGACTTTTGTGATCCGAAAACACATGGCACTTCTCACCAAACAAATAATGTCGCCATATTTTCAATGCAAACATAATGGCGGCTAGTTCGAGATCATGGGTCGGATAATTTCTCTCGTGTGGCTTCAATTGTCTCGACGCATAGGCCACAACTCGACCTTCTTGCATCAATACGCAACCCAACCCAAGTAGGGATGCGTCACTATAAATGACAAACTCTTTACCCGATTCGGGTTGCACCAAAATTGGAGCTTCAGTCAAATGAGTTTTCAGTTGATCGAAGCTTTTCTGACATTTCTCCGTCCATTCGAACTTAACATCCTTTTGAAGTAGCTTCGTCATTGGTGTGGCTATCATCGAGAAACCTTTGACAAATCGTCGGTAATAACCGGCGAGCCCTAGAAAGCTCCGGACTTCGGTAACATTTCTCGGAGGCTTCCAGTTAAGTATGGCTAAAATTTTGCTCGGGTCAACTCGAATACCCGATGCGGATACCACATGACCCAAGAAGCTAACCTCTCTTAACCAGAACTCACACTTACTGAACTTAGCATATAACTGCTTATCCCGCAAAATTTGCAACACTTGCCTCAGATGCTCAGCATGTTCGGTCTCATCTCTTGAATAGACCAAGATGTCATCAATAAACACAACTACGAACCGATCCAAATACGGCCTGAAGATCCGATTCATCAAATCCATAAACACCGCAGGGGCATTAGTGAGCCCAAACAGCATCACTAAGAACTCGTAGTGACCGTACCTCGTTCTGAAAGCAGTTTTGGGTACGTCCGAATCTCGAATCCGCAACTGATAATAACCCGATCTCAAATCTATCTTTGAAAACACCGATGCTCCCTTTAATTGATCGAACAGATCATCAATACGCGGTAACGGATACTTATTCTTTATCGTCACTTTATTCAGTTGACGATAGTCAATGCACAACCTCATGGTTCCGTCCTTCTTTTTCACGAACAATACTGGTGCACCCCAAGGTGAGAAACTCGGTCGAGCGAAACCTCTATCCGTCAATTCTTGCAACTGAGCTTTCAACTCTTTTAACTCGGTTAGTGCCATACGATACGGAGCGATCGAAATTGGCGTAGTTCCAGGTACAAGCTCAATACCAAACTCTACCTCCCGAACAGGTGGCAAACCCGGTAACTCTTCAGGAAAAACATCCGGGTATTCACAAACCACCGGCACCGATTCGGGTTTCTTTTCTAACTCCTTGTCATCAAGTACATACGCGAGGTATGCTTCGCACCCTTTCCTTACATATTTCTGGGCCAACATTGCTGATATTACAGCTGGCAACCCCCTTAAGTCCGCAGACTCAACTCGGATTATTTCGTTATTTGCGCACCTCAAATCGATAGTCTTGCTTTTGCAATTCACAACCGCATCATGCGCGGTTAACCAATCCAAACCAAGAATAACATCAAACTCGTCGAACGGCAAAAGCATCAAATCGGTCGGAAAACAGGATTCTCGGATTATTAGAGGGCATCTCTTACACACTTTATCAACAAGTACGCATTGACCCAAAGAGTTTGATACTCGAATTACGAGCTCAGTAGACTCAACAGGTAGAGTCTTACTGGTTGCTAAGGTTTCGGATACATATGAATGAGTAGAACCAGGGTCAATCAATGCAATCACATTAGTATCAAAGAGAGTGAAGGTACCAGTGATGACGTCGGGGGAGGATGCCTCCTCTCGTGCGCGAATGGCATATGCTCTAGCAGGAGTACGGTTCTCGGCTCGATCGGCCGTATCAGAGGCCCCCCTCTGACTACCACCCCTGCCTCCTAAAATTCTCGGTGGTCTACCTCTAGATGTCACTCCACTAGGTCTTGCACCTTGAATCTTATTCTTCTCATCCAGCTCCGTGCAATCTCTAATGAAGTGGTCCTTCGAACCGCATCCGTAACAGGCCCTGCTAGTAGACTTGCCCCAACATTCACCTAGGTGTCGTCTTCCACATTGGGGACATTCAGGTTTCTCGTGACGATTATTGCCCACACTAGCTACCGAAGTAGCTCGGGAGCCCATCGATGGTCTTGCCCTGATGGAAATTCCCGCAGTCGCCCTCGACTTATTAATGTCCTCCCTGAACTTCTTTACAGCTGAGAACGGAGCTTTACCCATCGATCTTTTACGATAATCTCTAGCTTCAAATTCAGCCTTCCTCTTCTCCTTTCCAAGTTCTTCCGCCTTGCAGGCTCGTTCGACTAGTGTTACGAATTCTTTTATTTCCAAAATACCCATTAGTAGCTTTAAATCTTCATTCAATCCTTCCTCGAATCTTTTGCACATAGCAACCTCATCAGCTACACACTCCCGGGCATACCTACTGAGTCTTACGAATTCATGTTCGTATTCAGATACAGTCATACGACCTTGCTTGAGTTCCAAGAACTCCTTACGCTTCTGATCAATGAACCGTTGGCTAATAAATTTCTTTCGGAATTCCGTTTGAAAGAAGTCCCAAGTTACTCGCTCGTTCGGGACTATGGAAATCAAGGTCCTCCACCAATAGTACGCTGAGTCTCACAACAAAGATACAGCATATTTTAGACATTCGTCGGGTGTGCATGACAATTCATCGAACACCCGAATGGTGTTATCAAGCCAGAACTCGGCCCTTTCAACATCATCAGTTACTATGGCCTTGAACTCCTCGGCCCCACGCTTCCTAATCAAGTCTACAGGTGGCTTACTCAGCCTCACAGGATCAGTGACTGATGGCATTACAGGCTCTTGGGGTGGATTATTCAAATTTGGGAATTGTTGGACAGCCGGGTTGGTTCGGGCATATTGCGCGACCAACTCATTCATCATGGTAAAGAAAGCTTGTTTAGCCCCATCACCTTGATTATTCACAGATGACTGAGGTTCAACAGGCGGCGTCCCTTGTGCAGGAGCAGCCGCTACGCTCTCAACGTCATCCGCTAGGGTTCTTTCTTCACCGGGGTCCATTTACTAATCAAAACAAAAACATTTCAACCGTCGGAAGTCATCACACATTTAAACATTAACATTCGGCATGTATAGCTAGACTCATACGCGCTATGGTAGTCCTAGAACCGACTAAACCATAGCTCTGATACCAATCAAATGTAACACCCCGAACCCGAAACCGACACCAGAGTCGAACACGAGGTGTTAACTGACTTTAACCCCTTATAAAATTTATTTTCCAGACACTGCCCAATCTGTGTACTAGTCGTTTTAAAAATCATATCTTGAGTTTCGTAACTCGAAAATCAATTTCGTGATTTTTCCCAGAAACTAGACTCATGTGCCCATCTATGTATTTTTTTCTAGAATTTTTGGTTGGGCCAATTAGTACAGTTTATTAGTCAAAGTCTCCCATATTGCAGGGGTCGACTACACTGACCTTTGCCATTACGACTTGGATATCTCCCTGCACGGGGCTTCAATACTGATGCCGTTTGTTTCTATGAAAACTAGACTCAGAGAGGAATCTGTACATATATGGTACGACCCCTAATTATCTCTGGTTAATTTATAATGAATTTCCAAAGTCGGAGCAGGGAATCCAGAAACCGTTCTGGCCCTGTCCCACAAAAATCTGATTATCTCTTAATATACTGCCCATATGATCTTTTCGTTACTTCCTCATGAAAACAGACTCATCGAGCTTCGATTACATAATTTATTCATCAATTAATTCCACTCCTACTATTTTTAGTGATTTTTCAATCTCATGACACTGCTGCTGCCAGCATCTGTTACGAAAGTAACTAGGTCCATTTCATGCCTACCCTTGATCCAACTCAATCGAACATTCGTGCCATTTTCGCATGGCTTAAAGTTTACATGCCAAAGTTCAAACACAACGTAATAGCTTATACATGCCAAAATGTTCTTCTAAGCCAACTAAGAAGAAAGTACCAAAACTTGCTATCCGGTGTGATGACTTCGATGACGGCCTGACCCCGCAAAAATAGATGAGTCCAAGCAACCTATAATGGGTGACAAGGAAACACCGAGTGAGTTTATAACTCAGTAAGTCATAAGCAATGCACTACCATCCATCAATAACACTATCACAAGAGGAAACAAAATGGAACGAGACAATTTACTCCATCCATACCGAACCATACCATAGTTCCTCCAACCTATCGATTCAGTTTCATATCAATTCATGCATTCACATTCCATATACTCATCAATAGGACATTGAGGCATTTTCGTAAATCAATTTGTTTTCGTTACAATCAAACAACTAAACGGCCTTTCACCCATCCTACGATAAATTTTATGTACGTGACTTCAAGTATATTTGTCACATAGGTTCAAACTTACCGAGCTCAACACCAAGTATAAGCATAGCACCTATTAGCCATGTACTCAAGACACTTACCCGATCCGCTGTCCGTGATCGACTAAATAGTGTCGCACACATAGTGTCCATAATGATTCACGAATGTATATTGAGTCCGCACACTCAGTGCTATATAATCAACTCGCACACTTAGTGCTACGTATCAAATCGCACACTTAGTGCTACATAGTCAAACTCGCACACTTAGTGCCGCATGGTCAATTCGCACACTTAGTGCATCATATTCATTTCGCACACTTAGTGCAACATAGTCAAATCGCACACTTAGTGCTGTACAATTCAATCCCGCGCACTTAGCGCCAATCTCATGGTCATAAATGGTTATACCCGCACGTTTAGTGCCGAGATCAACAACTCAGTACATCTTACCTCTTTTCTTTTCATTCAACAATTTCATCATCACATACGTACATGCAAATATATATATGTATATTTATTCATTCCATTCAGCATCAAAACATAAACATTATGACCATTTGAAATAATACCAACTACATGCTTAATGACTTACCTCGTGTTGGGTAAGACGGTTCCAACTCGGCTACTCGATGACCTTTTCTTTGCCTTTGCTCGATTCACCTCCTTTAACTCCTTGAGCTTAATCAATAATTTAACTAGTTTAACCACCTTGCCAAATATTTACAATCCAATTTCACACGTATATGTATGTTAGTATATTCGGCTAATAGCCTCATGCAACTACCATATCATCAAAATCTAATCACCCATGCACATGCATTAGGTAAGTTACCTTTGCTAATTTTAAACCCAACATCACACAAGCTCTCAAGGGATGGCCGAATGCTTCTTTTGTTACCCAACTAATCATTCGACAATTTCATCCCCTTTGCCACCCTTTTATGCCTAATTATCTAAATCAAGATAAGATCATCAACATGCCTAACCATAGCCGAATGTGCAACATTAATCTATCACCTCTATCTCTTAAATACTATCAAGTTCATTTACTTCTAATTTCTTAAGTTCCACATCTTACTGCCCATTATACATAATCAAATTTAACATCATCTATATATTTACTCATATGGCCGAATATACATACCCCCATATAATATCATTTTCATTCCATTTAACACTTAATTTCCACCACATAATCACTTGGCCGATTTTGCTAGCATACAAGCCTATGACCGAATGTCCTTGACCTCTAGTCACCTAGATTTTTATTCTTTAAGCCTCATCCAACTCATATTTTTCATTGACAACCTCCTTAACTTCAATTTATTCACATCTTTAATCATGCTACATTCGACCATTATTTAACAATAATTCATGCATCCTTTTTATTAAACACTCAAAATCAACCATCTTCATACCTCATCACCAAAGACATCAAAATACCAACCAAGAATGTAACATTCATGGCCGAATATCATCTCCATCAATTAACAAAATTTGAACCATGGCTAGGTAGATTTTCACTTACAACTTAAAATATACATGAATCTCAAAGAATAATATCAAACATACCTTAGTCTAGCAAACCACCATAGCCGATTTTCTCAAGCTTTTTCCCCTTCCTTTCTTTCCTCTATTCGGCCAAGGATGTTCAAGAATGAACACTTTTTTTCTTTCTTCAATTCACGGCAACAAGGGGGTGAGACCATGTTTTTTTTTTCCATCACCCTTCCTTTCATTATTTAATTATCATGCTTATTATTTTATTTTCCTTACCATACATCACTAACACAACATGTTGGTGACATGTTTCCACCCATAGCATGGCCGGCCACTACATATTAGGGAGGGGGAATTTGACATGCAAGTCCCCTTTTTCTTCCACATGCACTAATAGGTCCTCATGCATTGACCTATCACATTTTAAAATTTTCTCATATAAGTCCTATTGACTAAATTCACATGCAATCGACTAAATCGAAGCTTGAAATTTTCACACATTCATGATTACATATTCTAGACAATAAACATCACATTCAAACCTTTCGGTGACTCGGTTTAGCGGTCCCGAAACCACTTCCCGACTAGGGTTAATTTTGGGCTGTCACATTTAGTCTTGACATATACTGGGCCGAAGCCTTTTCATAAATCATATCACTGGGCCGAAGCCTTTTCATAAATCATTTCTCTGGGCTAAAGCATTTACTGTAAACGGTATGGCCCATAGGCCCATTTCAATATCACATGTAATGTCAATGGATGTATGCAAGCCCATTTCAATATCATATGAAATACCAATGAATGTATGCAAGCCCATTTGGGGAGACTACTCGACCCACCATCCGCTACTCTTCACCCGTACCAACCAACACACCATGTGGGGAATGATTCAACCCACCCAACCAACACACCACTGGCAGCATAGCTGCTTTATCATATATCTGGAGGCCTAGCCTCTTTTAATAACTGGGGCAAAGCCCTTTTCATGTAAACTGGGGCAAAGCCCTTTTCAATAAACTGGGGCATAAGCCCTTTTCGGTAAACTGGGGCATAAGCCCTTTTCAATAAACTGGGGCATAAGCCCTTTTGCACTTCCTCCATCCATATAAAAACCCAACCCAATGCATTTATGAATACATCATGTGCATTTCATACATATCATGTGCATTTCATACATATCATGTGCATATCATATCAATCATGTATATCATATCCTACGTGTCAAATTTATAATTAAACCCTAAGGGTATAATGGTCATTTTTACCTAGGGGCAAAATAGTCATTTTCATACTATAAGGGTAATTTCATAATTTTACCAAATATCAGGGTTTTCCATGTTCATAAAAAATTATCAATATTTCTGAGTGTTTAAACAATGATCTTTAACCTACTTTATCAAACTCGGGTTTTTGGGCCCAAAACCTCTAATGGGCCCTACGAATGCCAATTTAGCCCACTAAGCCTGCTTAGTCCAAATTTTACAACAGTACTAACCGTGTTATCATGCAACTTTTCCAAATTTCATTTTCTATCAATTTTACCCAAATGGGCCCGAAAGCTCATTGGGCCCAATTCTAGCCCATTGAGGCCCAACTTACCATCGTGCACAAAATTGTGCTCTTACCTGTTCCATCGATCCAACCACTGATCATATCGTATCTATCGCACTTTAAGCAAAGGCAAAATCACAAGTTCCCGAAATATCGGGATTTTAGCATTTCGGCTTCTCAGCAAATATTAATCTAAGCTATTACGAGGGTTAGTACACACCTGTTACGGGTTGAAGTTAAAACGTTTCCATAATCAATCACTTACGATAACCACCACCTGTCACTCAAACTTAACTATTCCAATATCAATATATGTAAATCCTAAGCACATCAGTCATACGGAACATAAGGGCGTATTCATCATTTTACCATACAAGGGTATTACAGTCACTTTACCCTACAGGGGCTTTACGGTCTTTTTACCTATTAGGGGTATTTTAGTCATTTCATCCTACAAGGGTGTTTTGGTAAATCTATAAACCAAGGGTATTTTAGTAATTTTGTAAACCAATGGTATTTCTCTAATTTTTAGAAAGTCAAGGGTATTTCTGTAATTTTGTAAATTAGGGGTATTTTGGTAATTTTACAAATTGAGGGTATTTCGGTAATTTCACAAACCAGTGGTATTTTGGTAATTTTACAAACTAGGGGTGTTTTGGTAATTCTACCCTATAGGGGTATTTCAGTAATTTCACAATCGAGGGTAAAATGGTAATTTTGTAAATCAAGGGTAAAACAGTAATTCTGTAAATCGAGGCTATAACAGTAATTCTATAAATCGAGGGTACTTTGGTAATTTTTACAAGTCGAGGGTATTTTAGTAATTTTACAAATCAGGGGGTATTTTAGTAATTTTACAAACCAGGGGTATTTTAGTAATTTTGTAAATCGAGGGTAAAACGGTAATTCTATAAATCGAGGGTAAAATGGTAATTCTATAAATCGAGGGTAGAACGGTAATTCTATAAATCGGGGGTACTTTGGTAATTTGGTAAACTAAAGTATTCTAAATAGGGATAACAATACGAATGGGCCTAAAACCTATTCCCGACCCAAATGGGCCCACACGCTCGTGTGGCCCTTTTAGCCCAAATCTAGCCACAGATTTGAGATTCACCTAGCCTAGTCCAATATTTACTACACAATCAAACAACTTATCCAATTGGGCCCGTAGGCCTATTGGGCCCACATGGCCCCTTTCGGCCCATCGCGGCCCGAAGTAGCCATCCTACAACTAGAGTAGTGAGAAATACACACTTGATAGGAGACTGGAGTTAATCCGCGCTCCGAGCACTCTTAGCCGACGCCCAACCCAAACGAGCACGCCATAAAGCGAAAGGGATCAGCCAAGAAAGGTACATTTACTCTCCTCATGGTTCTCTCTATTTAAAGCCAGCTTCGCATCCACTCTTATGTTAGCTTCATGATATGGGATCCCTCCATCATCAGAGTTTAAATTCAACACCAACTCTTGCCGCCCCCTGTTAGCAAAATAAATGCTCCTTGCTTGCCATGGGATTCGAATCCATGCCTCCCCTCAGATGCTCCACATGCTACTTGCCACTAAACCACAAGGCTTTTTGTGTCATATTTTATCGCCAATTAATTATAAGGTCTAAAGGCCAAAGTCCAGGTTCCCTAAAAAACCAAAATAAATTGCAATAGCCAAGGCTTGAACCTAGGCTCCTATACAACCTTAATGACGCCACAACCACTAGACTACATGCTTCCTTGTGTCATTTATTTACCACAATAATTTAAAAGGCCCTCATCCAAGCATCCAAGTTTTTTTTTTCACTTAATACCAAAATTTTTGCTAAAGCCCAAGTTTAAACCCAAGATTTCTCCAACACTTCTCAAAGCCATTAACCACTAAAGCAGGCATTTAATTGTTTCATTTCATTGCACAATTAAATACCTATATACAACCTCCTTACGAACCCCCATTCAAGGCCCAATACTTCTAGGCCCAAATTCGGGGTGTTACAAGTTGTCACCTACCGATTGAGTTAGAACACAAGGCACTCTAGGCTATAAAATTTCTAAACCTTGACCCCAAACTTGTAGGTAAAAACAGGTTGATGCAGTTGAATGAGTTAGATGAGTGGGGAACCAATGCATATGAAAATTTGTGCCTATATAAGGAAGCAACGAAGTGCCGCCACGACTCCCATTTGAAGCAACGAAGGCAATTTGAAGTTGGAGATCTTGTCCTATTATATAACTCGAGGCTCAAATTATTTCCTAGAAAGCTTAAATCACGATGGTCAGGTCCTTTCGTAGTTCAAATTGTGTTTCCATATGGCACAGTAGAGGTAAGTCATCCATCACAAGGCACTTTTAAGGTAAATGGACATCGTCTCAAAATGTATAATGGTGAGAATTTCAAAGACGATAAAGAGGAGCTAAAGCTCCATGAAATTACCTAAATATACCCACAAGGTCGAGTTGAGCTTAGACTATAAACAAGCACTTCTCGGGAGGCACCCCGAGCAGTAACAGTGTTAACTTCTTTAAATTTTAGTCTCTAACATTTAAATCACTAACTGAGTCACTTAACACAGGATTTCCAGAACCACATGGCTAGGAACACAGGTGTGCCGTAGGCCGTGCACATACAGCAGGCTGCAACACGGTCATGCAATACGGTCGTGTGAAAATAGAGAAAAAACTTTTCCCCAACATGGGATCCGATAAAGTTGCCACGGCCGTACGACGTTGCCGTGGGCAATCCTGCCAAAGTAACACGGGTGATCGACACAACCGTGCCCACCAATAGTGGTCGAGCCTGTCAAAATAACACAGGCATGCGCCTGCATACACGGGCGTGGGAGAATCGAACGGAGATCGACACGGCCGTGCAACACGGTCGTGTACACCAATGTGCCCAATTTCGAAAACCAAGTAACGTACGGGCTGAGATTAGAGCACACGGCCGTGCCCCACGACCGTGTGCCCCAATTCTCTATAAACACCTATTATTTATTTTATTTTATTTTTATCTCTATATTTTGAAATTATTTTTTTATTTCCTTCTAATACTATTTTATCCTGAGTTTTTACAATTTTTATTCTTCGGCTATTTCATTACGAGTAATTATGCTTCAGTATACCTCCTAAAGAGTTCTTGATTTTATCACAGTCATAAAGAGCTCCAAAGCTCATCATCAAAAAGGAACTAAAACTCCAAGGGCAAAGGACTTATGGATTAATGAACCTCTACCACCCCTGGAGTATCCTTCTCCACCCTCATCATTGCTTTGGCCGATTATTCTCTATAACTCCAATTCAAGGAATCTATTCATAACTCAAGAAGTTTCATTTCTCTCCCTATCTTATGATCTTATATTTACATTTTTTAGTATATCTATCTTTGTACATTGAGGACAATGTACATCCTAAGTGTAGGGGGTTATTTATTTCTTTATCAAAAAAATCCATGATTACTGTCTTATTCTCATGTAATCTTCTCATATCATTATTAGAATGAATTTTGATTAATTTATGAGTTTTATTGATATGTCTTGAATTAAAACATAGGCATTTATGCATTGATTGTTTAAACTTTAGGATATTAGGGAATCAAGCATGATAAGTTGATTTTTGAAGAATTAAAAACTTTTAGGTTGTTTTCCTAAGTTTAAGTATTATCTTGAGTTGAAATTCGCAAGTTTGAACATCAAAAAGCCATAATTTTTGTGAGATCTTAAACCTTTAGAGCATATTTTACTTCTTTCATGCTCACTTTTATTATGAGTGCGTCAGTATTGATTTGTTATTCTAGAACTTTCTTGATTATGCATGTCAAGACCACACCATTTGATTTGATATGTCAAGATGATAAAGGCACTTAGGTTTAACCCACTCACTCCACAAAAGCCTACCTGCATAATTAACCCTTAGTGAACCCCTTTGAACCTAACAAGTCATTAATTGATTTACCCTCAATACTAACCCATAACCCATTATTGTTGAAATCCCCTAATTTGATCCCTATTTTTGTCAAGATTTAATTTAAACTAATTGCTTAGCTATGTTTTGTTCTTCTATGTATTTGATTTGTTCTTAAAAAAGGTGTACTTCAATACATATTAGTTGTAATTCGTTATTTTTGAGCTTAAGTGTCAATTTCATATTCTGAGAAAAAGCTCACTTGTATTCAACTGATGACTAGTCATTTTTCTAGCTGGGTGATTTTTCAATTCAATCTCGATTCTAACCTTTTCTTTCAGCTTGTGACCACACCCCCTAACCAAAGCCACGTTACAACCCTCTAAAAAGACCTTTTTGATTGATGTATCAACTCAATATATAGTCATGGAGATTTGATTTTCAAGCAAGCCTATGGTAATAACTTTTCATATTGACTAATAAGTGCTTTTATTGATGTCCTTAAATACCTTGAGTGATTTGAGTGAATCTTTAGTGAGGATGTTAAACTCTATGATATTTTGATCAAAGGTAATCACTTAGATAAGGGGAGACACCTATGTTTTCGTGATAAAATGCTCAACTTGGAATGTTTGAAACTCTGATGTACTTTTACTTGAATTTTCAATGTATGAATACTTATGGATTATTTTGAGATATTATTGATAGGGATTATAAATTGAGAAGAATTTATTTTGATTGTGAGTTGAGGATTTTGCTTGAGGACAAGCAAATGCTTAAGTGTGGGGGTATTTGATAAATCGTAAATTATACATATTTTTATCCCATGCTTAGCACATTTATGGATGATTTCTCCTTAGATTTGGTGAATTCGATGCTCCTAATCCTTTAATTTCATGTTTTATACTTAGGTGAGCATAGAAGAGTAAACAGAGTGAGAAACGAGCCAAAAACGGAGAAAATGGACCCATGTGGGAAATCAATACGGCCTGGACTTTCTCACACGGTCGTGTCACTTTGGCAGGATCAAAGCATGACTTACACGGGTAGACTGCACGCCCGTGCCTATTCAACAGCCTTAACCAAGAGCTAGAGTAACCGCACACGGGCGTGTCACACAGGCGTGTCCCTGCCAAGCCCATGTATAAACCTATTCAGAAAAGGCCAATTTTGGGGGCTCTTAGGCATTCTAAAGACTATTTAAACACCTAAAGAGGAACTTTGACAGGGAGCGCAGAGTAGGAAGCAAGGAATTACTCAAGGAAAGCCAATTGATCCATTTGAGAAGCCGGATTCATCATCAAGACTGAAGATCTCCCTTCAAGTTCCTTCAGGAGTTTTTGGGTTTTCTTATGTTTTGTTATCTTTACGCTTCTAAGATATTTTCTTTCATAAGTATGAACTAAACCCCCTAAATACCTAAGGGGAATGAAACCTAAAATGGATCTTGTTATTATTATCTGAATTGTATGATAAATATTTGATTTATTCATAATTATGTGTTCTTAATTCTTGTTTTAATATTCCAGGATATTGATTCAAGTTAACGCTCTTATTCAAGGGAGGAATAGACCCTGTCTAAGAGTAAATTTGTCGTAATTAAGCGGAGTTGATTGCACGCCTAGAGATAGGGTGACAAGATTTTGCCGAATTAGGGTGAAACCTAATAGGGGAATCCATAGATCGAGTAATGCAATTCTAGGGTGTTAATTAGAAAGAGATTTCAATTATTCAACCTAGGGTTAAACGTTATTAGTCTCGAGAGAGATAATAATATAACTTAGGGATTTCTACTGATCAAGTCAAATGAATAAATCGTCTGATTCAGAGTCAAATAACAAGAGAAGTCTAGGTGGATTTTTCCTTAGGTATTGTCTCAATCAATCGAATTTTCCCAAAAGTATTTTCCCAAGTTTTCTTTCTGTGCATTCTTAATTATTAATTAGTTTAGATAACCAAACCATTTAATTTTTAGGCTAGATAATAAAAAGAAAGTAAATACTAGTACTCGTAGTTCCTTTGGGTTCGACAATTCGGTCTTGCTGAACTATACTACTGTTCGATAGGTACACTTGCCTTAATCGTGATAATAAGTTAGTCTCAAGAACGATTCATTTATAAATTTTTAAAACCTATTACGAATATCACGCATCAGTGATGAAATTGAAGGTCTGGTGAGGCAATTTATTTGGGGCTCTTCTGGTGGCAGCAAAAAGATGGTGTTAATAGTTGGGATGCTATCTGTCAACCTAGATTGTATGGAGGGTTTGGGTTTCGGCATCTTAGTGATCAAAATTCAGCTTTTATGATGAAACTTGGTTTCAATTTCGTCACCAAAATTGAGGGCTTATAGGTATAGGTTCTTAAAGGGAAGTATGGGGTTAAGGATAGAGTACCGGATTGTATCTTGCAGAGTAAAATTTCTTTTTTGTGGAAATCTATTTCTATGGTCTACTACATGATAATTTGATATGGTCAGTAGGAAATAGAAATAATGTACGTTGTTGGGTGGATGCATCGGTCCCTAGTGTGGGACCTCTATCAAAACTTGCCTTTGGTCATGCGAACATCAACCTGGACTGCAAAGTGAGTGAGATGGTTACATAGAACGGTGATTGGAATCTTAATCATTTTCGTGTCTGGCTGACGGAACACGTTAATCAACACATTGTTAGCATCCCACCTCTTTTAGACTCTGCAGGACCAGATTCAATCTATAACACCCCTTACTCATGTTCGACACCGGAACATGGTATGAGGCATTATCAGACATAAACACATACTGTAACACCCTTTACCCGATTCTGAGGCCGGGACTGGGAACGAGACATTACCTGACTTAACCGCATGCATACTATCATTTTTGAGTTATGAAAACTAGGTTAAACTTAAAACTTTTCTCTTTTTATCTAAAAGTTCTTAATATGGTCCTATGAGGCCCAAATCACGTCTTGGAAATAACCTAGGATTAATCCCAACATCTTTGAAAACTTTGAAAAATGCCACTTGAAGCAGGGCACACGCCCCTGTAGAACGGAAACACGCCCATGTGGCCATTATGACATGGCCGTGCTAAAGGCCCGTGTGGTTCATACGGCCTAAGAACAAGGGGACACACCTGTGCCTTGAGCCCATGTAAATTAAATTCCAAATTCAAACCTACAGGGGATTTCACACGGCCTGGCACACACCCGTGTCCATGGCCTGTGTCCCTCACATGACCATGACACGTTCGTGTCCTAGCCCGTGTCTAAAAACCTTGACATTCTGTTTCTAAAGTCAGCAACAATTTAAGGGAACACGGCCAAGGCGCATGCCCGTGGCCAGAGGCCGTGTCCTCCACACGGCTGAGACACACGACCGTGTCTCTACCCGTGTGTTTACTAACATGCATACTAACTTTCCAATTCGAGGTGCAGGGGACACACGGTCAAACAACATGCCCATGGGGCTAACTGTCTATCACAGATAGCTTAGACACACGCCCATATGTCTACCCGTATGGATGATATAAGGCTATCTGCCAAACCCCTTGCCACCCTGAAACACAATCTATCATACCCAAGTTTATCACAACATGATTTCTCAACCAAGCAACCATAACTAAGGCCTATATACATTTCATACATATACGACCATGCCAACAATTTTCACATTCATGAAAGACTTCCTTGCATTCATAAAACAACTTTCAATATTAGCTAATATTCATGGCCTTATACAAAAATGAGTCAAGTACTAAATTAATCCAACACATTTGGCCTCAAAACAATGTGACACTTTAACAAAATCAAAGGATCCTATACATGCCATAATCAAAATAAAGGAACTAACTATACCAAGTGCTTCAAAATGATAATGTGACTGGCTTCTCCGACATAGGCGATGATCCACGAGCTACTTTGGCGGCACTATAAGAAAATGGAAAGGAAATGGGGTAAGCATAAAGCTTAGTAAGTTGTATGAAAATAAACATCAACTAGTTATCAGAGAATAATATGCTCATAACCTTTCACAGCTTGCTCATGAATCCTGTAAATAGATATAAGCACAACTTACTCATCACCATCCAATACAATTCATATGGTATATATTGTGCCCACATCTCATCCATTTCAAATATGTACCTGTACCACTCACCACATGGTCATAACTTTTCTTATTTCAATATAAATCATAAATCTTTCATTGAACCACTTGGAATACTATTGGATACTCAATAGCCCCAAACATGGAATAAAATACCAACGCCATGTCCCAAACATGGTCTTACACTGGCTAGCACATTAAAGTCGATGCCGTGTCCCAGATAGGTCTTAAACTAACTTTCATATTTCGAGGCCGATGCCATGTTCCAGATAGTTCTTACACTGGCTCTCATCTATCAGTGTCGATGCCATGTCCTAGACAGTTCTTACACTGACACACAACAAGCTGACGCCATGTCCTGGATAGGTCTTACACTAGCTTGTATATCCCGAGGTTGATGCATGTCCCAAACATGTCTTACACTAGCTCTTGTCTCAATGTCGATGCATGTCCTAGACATGTCTTACACTGGCACTCATGATGTGGCCGATGCATGTCCCAGACATGTCTTACACTGGCTCACATACCACCCAATGTCATGGTATGAATATCCAAGTCTTTTCCAAATGTTCAACCGAAAATCTTTACTACATTAATTTCTCACATGTATTCTCATATTCACAATCATAACAATTTATGCAATATTAATTCAATCATACATCATAACAATATAGTTGCATTATTGACATACAACTTACCTTAGTATACAAAACGTGGGCGACTATTTCGACTTAGTCCATTAGCTTGGCTTTTCCTCGGTCTAGGCACCCGAATTTTGTAATTCTTGAACTAAAATGGAAATGTTCGTTCATTTAATCAGCATATCAATCGAGACACTTACAAATTTGTAGTTTGGGTGACCATTTTGCCCCTAGACTTTCACAAAATGACCATTTTACCCCTAGGCCCAAAATTGATTTTTATCAAATTTCCTTATTATTCAAGCCTAGTTGACCATATATTACTCTTATGCTAGCCCCAAATTCCAACAATTTCACACAATTACAACCTATTTCATAACTTTTACAAAATGGTCACGTTATGTGTTTTCCATGAAACTTACTTTACAAAAGTTGCTTATTTCTCAACCATAACTCATATTCTTCCATAAAATTTCAGGTAACATCACATAAGCTTTCATAGAAAAACCCCAGACTCTCAACCATTTTGCAAAATAGACCCCTCAATAGCTAGATTAAGCTTTAGGGGTTCCAAAAACACAAAAATCTTCAAAAAATAGCCATCTAAATCACTTACTTATGAGAGAAATTAGTGCATGAATATTTCAAGCTTTCAAGACCCCTTTTTGCTGAAAATTTTGGGGGTGTAGAGAAGAAGAGAAAAAAGATGACAACTTTTCTTTATTTTACTCAAATAGCTAATGTCATCAATTACCAACCCTACTACATTTTTTTGACTTTTCACTCTTCTTATCTCTATGGCCGGCCACCTCTCTAAAAAGGGTGTATTTTCCCTTTAAAGACCTCCACAATATGATTCATATTCAATTTACACCTTTAGTTAACAAAATAGGACTTTTGCACTTTATGCAATTTAGTCTTTTTTCGCAATTAAGCTTATAAACGCTAAAATTAATTCACCAAATTTTTCATGCACTAATTTAATCATGCTATAACACCAAAATAATAATAAAATGATTTCTCTAACTTCATATTTTTGGTCTCAGAACCACTGTTCTGACAAGGCCCAAAATTTGACTGTTATAATTCCCCCCTTAGGGATTTTCATCCCCGAAAATCCTACCAGTGAATAGATTCGGATATTGGTCTCTCATGGTCTCCTCGGGTTCCCATGTGGCTTTTTTGACTCCATGTCTATGCCACAAACTTTTACAGGTGCTATACTTTTATTCCTCAATTGTTTGACCTCCCGAGCCAAAATCTTAACCGGCTCTTCGCCATAGGTCATATCCGGCTAAATCTCAACCTCAGTTGGCTCGATCACATGCGAAGGATTCGATCTATATCGGCATAACATAGACACATCAAATACATCGTGAATCTTTTCCAACTCTGAGGGCAAAGCCAATCAGTAGGCAACAGGCCCAACTCTCTTGGTAATCTCATAGGGCCCTATGAAACGAGGACTCAGCCTGCCCTTTCTACCGAATCTGAGGACTTTCCTCCACAAGGATACTTTCAAAAACACCTTATCACTGACTTGAAACTCAGATTCCTTTCGTTTCAAATCCACGTAGGATTCTATCTATCCGAAGCAGCTCTCAAGCAATCATGAATCACTTTAACCTTCTCTTCGGTCTCTTTGACTAAATTGACCCCATGAATCTGACTCTCTCTAAGTTCTATCCAATATAAGGGCGGTTGACACTTGCGTCCATACAAGGCCTCATAAGGCGCCATTTTCAAACTCGACTGATAGCTATTATTGTAGGTGAATTCAACTAGCAGTAAATACCTTACCTAATTGCCTTGAAACTTGATGTCACAACACTGTAACATGTCTTCCAGAATCTGAAATTTAATTTCCTCCCTAACGCCTCTTGTAACTTCTTCCATAACGGCGAGGTAAATCTCGGATCTCTATCCAAAATAATTGACAATGACACTCCATGAAGTCTCACGATCTTAGAAACATATAGATCGGCCAATTTTTCAAGGGAGTAGTCGGTATGCACCAGTATAAAATGTGCCGACTTTGTAAGCCTATCAACAACAACCCAAACGGAATCATTTTTCCTTGGCATCAACGGCGATCCTGATACAAAATCCATAGTTACACAGTTCTATTTCCATTCGGGAACCATTACGGGTTGAAGCAAACCCGAAGGTACTTGGTGTTCGGCTTTCACCTGTTGACAAACTAAACACTTAGAAACAAACTCCGAAATGTCTCTCTTCATTCCTGACCACCCGAACAATTTCTTCAAGTCGTTATACATTTTCACACTACCAGGATGGATAGACAAGCAACCACTATGTGCTTCTCATAGAATCTTCTGAATAAGCTCATTGTCCTTAGGCACACAAATTCTGTCTCGGTACATCATACAACCATCGGTACCAATATGAAATTCTGATTCATTTTTCATCTCGCACTGAGCCATCTTAGCTTGCAAATCCTTATCATCTTTCTGAGCCTTACAAATCTCTTGAAGAAACAATGGTTTAGCTCTCATCTCAACGAGAATCGAACCATCATCAGTCACGGTCAATTGAGTATTCATAGCCCTCAAGACAAACAACGATTTCCTACTCAATGCATCAGTGACTACATTCGCCTTCCCAGGGTGGTAGTCAATCACCAACTCGTAATCCTTTATCAACTCCAACCGTCTTCGTTGTCGTAGATTCAGATCCTTTTGAGCCATCAGATACTTTAAACTCTTATGGTCAGTAAATACCTAACATCTCTTGCCATACAAATGGTGTCTCCAACTTTTCAATGCGAACACGATAGCGGCCAACTCTAAATCGTGCATCGAGTAGTTTTTCTCTTGTGGCTTCAGTTATCTCGAAGTGTAAGCTATGAACTTACCTTCTTGCATGAGTACGCACCCCAACCCATTCAAGGAAGCGTTGCTATATACCACAAACTCCTTTCTCGATTCCAGTTGCACTAAAACTAGAGCTTCGGTCAACAAGGTTTTTAGTTTCTTGAAACTCTGTTGGCACTTCTCTGTCCATTCAAACTTGACATCTTTTTGTAACAACCTTGTCATCTAAGTAGCTATCATCGAGAATCCATTTACAAATCTTCTATAGTACCCATCCAAACCTAGAAAACTTCTAATCTCTGACACATTCCTTGGCGGTTTCCACTCTACAATGGTCGGTATCTTACTAGGGTCAACTCTAATCCCTTCACCTCTCGGAGCCAAAACTCACTTTTGCTAAACTTAGCATACAACTATTTCTCTCTCAAAGTTTGCAAAACCATTCTCAAATGTTTTGTGTGTTCACTTGTATCTCGAGAATAAATCAATATATCATAGATAAATACCACCACAAACTTATCTAAATACAGTCGAAAAATGCAGTTCATCAAATCCATAAATACCGCAGGGGTATTTGTTAAACCGAAGGGTATGCCAAGGAACTCATAATGCCCATACCTCATCCTAAATGCGGTTTTCGGTACATCTTGCTCCTTTACTCTGAGCTGGTAATAACTGGACCTCAAATCTATCTTTTAAAACACGGTGGCTCCTTTCAATTGGTCAAACAAATCATCGATCCTTGGTAAGGGATACTTGTTCTTCACTGTCACTTTGTTGAGTTGTCTGTAGTCTATACATAACCTCATCGACCCGTCTTTCTTTTTCACAAAGAGTACCAGAGCACCCCACGGAGAATAGCTCGGTCTCGCAAAACCTTTATCCGTTAACTCTTGTAACTAGGCCTTCAATTATTTTAACTCCGTTGGAGCCATCCTATATGGAGCAATCGAGATAGGTGTTGTACCAGGGAATAACTCAATTCCAAATTCAACTTCTCTCACTAGGGGCAATCCCGACAATTCCTCCAGAAATACATCTGTGAACTCACAAGCCACTGGTACTGACTCGATCTTCAGTTCAGATACTTGAGTATTCAATACAAAAGTAAGATAAGCTTTATGTCCTTTTCACAAATATCTCACTGCCGATATGGACGATATCACCCAGGCAAGCTATTCGTTCTACCCGATTCAACCCAAAGAAAATCCCTGCTTTCACACTTCAACTCAATAACTTTTCTCCCATAGTCCACTACAACACTATGAGAAGTCAACCAATCCATCCCGAGGATTACATCAAATTCATTAAATGGCAATAACATCAAGTTAACCGAAAAACAATAACCTCTAATTGTCAAAGGACAATTTCTACACACTTGGTCAACTAACACATGTCTGCCTAAAGGGTTGGACACTTTTACCATAAATTCAGTGGACTCAACTAGCATGTTCATACGGGGTATCAATTCCATACAAATATAAGAGTGGGTAGAACCCGGGTCAATTAAAGCAACAATAGATATATCATGGATAGAAAAGGTACCAGTAATCACATCGGGAGACTCTGCCTCTTCATGGGCACGTATAGTATAAGTCCTTGCAGGCGCTCTGCCCTCAGACCTCACAGCAGCATCTCTAGGTGCACCTCGACTGTAGCCCCAGTTTCAGGGTTCTTATGTGGTCTACCCCTTGAAGGAACGTTGCCCGATCTCACGCTTTGATTCTTATCTTTCTCGACCATTTTGAGACAGCTATGAACAAAATGGTCCAACGACCCACATTTAAAACAGCCCCTTTCAATACCTCGACACTCGCTGAAATGACGTCTACCACACTGTGAACATTCTGGTCTATTAGGGCGAGCATTACCAACACTCGTGATAGATGTGGTTTGGGCTTTTGTCACCGCATACTGCTTACTCTTGCTCTTGCTCAAAAATCCCACTGACGCGTTTGATCGAGATGGAAACTCTTTCGATCTTTTGGATGAAGTTTGATGTGATTTCCCCATTTGTCATTTCTTTGAGTCACGAGAATCGATGTCGACTTTTCTCTTTTCTTTGGCTAACTCTTCGGCCTTGCAAGCTCTTTCAATGAGCACCACAATTTTCCTTAGCTCCAAGATGCCAACTAATAAGCGGATGTCTTCATTCAGACTATCTTCAAATCTCTTACACATGATGGCTTCTGTAGATATACACTCCCACGCATATTTGCTGAGCCTCACAAACTCGCGCTCATATTCCGTCACTATCATGCTTCCTTGTTTTAGTTCAAGGAACTCTTTCCTCTTTTGATCGATGAACCTCTAACTAATGTACTTCTTTCAGAATTCTTCCTGGAAGAATCCCCAAGTTACTCGCTCTCTCGATACGACTGACACGAGATTGTTCCACCATTGGTAGGCCGAATCTCGTAGGAGTGACACTACACACTTCATGCACTCCCTTGGGTGTGCATGATAGCTCATCAAATACCCTAATGGTATTTTCCAACCAAAACTCTGCTCTCTCCAGGTCATTATCAAGATTTTCCTAAATTTCCTCGGCCCCGTGCTTTCTAATTCTATCCACTAGAGGTTTCTCTCTTCTAACCGTTTTTGCTTCTTAAGGAGCTACATAAAAGCGTTGAGGAATTGAGGGAGGTTGGGGAGGTGGAGTATTCGGATTCGCAAGAAGAAACTCCGAATACCATGTATCCATCATGTGGAGGTAAGCTTCTCTAGCGCCTCCGCCCTAACTCATTGTCACAGGCCCACTATCGATTGGCGCAGTCATTTTCGCGGGAGCCGACACATTACTTTCCACGTCATCCGCTGTAGCCACGTCAGGATTCATTTACTATATATAAAAATACAATTTATCTCGTTAGGAGTCGTCATACTATCAATATACAATTATGGCATATATAGCTAGACTCGTACTCACACAAGGTTATTCCTAGAATAACTAAACTATAGCTCTGATACCACTAAATGTGACACTCCTTACTCAATTCCGAGGCTGGGACTGGGCATGAGGCATTACCAGACTTAACTGCATGCATACAATCATTTTGAGTTATGAAAACTAGGTCAAACCTAAAACTTTTCTCTTTTAATCTAAAAGTTCTTAATATGGTCCTATGAGGCCCAAATCACGTCTTGGAAATAACCTGGGATTAATCCCAACATCTTTGAAAACTTTAAAATATGCCACTTGAAGTAGGGCATACGCCCATGTGGAAGGGCAACATGTCCGTGTGGCCATTATGACATGGCTGTGCTAAAGGCCCGTGTGGTTCACACAGCCTAAGCACAAGGGGACACGCTCGTGCCCCGAGCTCGTGTGAATTAAATTCCAAATTTGAACCTACAGGGGCTTTCACACGGCCTGACACGCCAATGTCCCTCACACGGCCATGACACGCCCATGTCTAAAAACCTTGACATTTTGTTTCTGACATCAGCAACAACTTAGGGGCACACGGCCAAGGCACACGCCCATGGCCAGAGGCCGTGACCTCCACACGGCTGAGACACATGACCGTCTCTCTACACGTGTGTTTACTACCATGCATATTGACTTCTAAATTTGAGGTGCAGGGGACACACGGTCGAACAACTCGCCCATGGTGTTGACCGTGTGTCACACACGGCCTAGACATACGCCCATGTGTCTACCCGTATGGATAATATAAGGCTATCTGCCAAGCCCCTTGCCACCCTGAAACACAATCCATTATACCCAAGTTTATCACAACATGATTTCTCAACCAAGCAACCATAACTATGGCCTATATACATTTCATACATATACGACCATGCCAACAATTTTCACATTCATGAAAGACTTTCTTGTATTCATAAAACAACTTTCAATATTAGCCATTATTCATGGCCTTATACAAAATGAGTCAAGTACTAAATTAAGCCAACACATTTGGCCCCAAACAATGTGACACTTTAACAAAATCAAAGGATCCTATACATGTCATAATCAAAATAAAGGAACTAACTATACCAAGTACTTCAAAATGATAGTGTGACTGGCTTCTCCGACGTAGGCGATGATCTACGAGCTACTTTGGCGGCACTATAAGAAAATAGAAAGGAAATGGGGTAAGCATAAAGCTTAGTAAGTTGCATGAAAATAAACATCAACTAATTATCATAGAACAATATGCTCATAACCTTTCATAGCTTGTTCATGAATACCGTAAATAGATAGAAGCACAACTTACTCATCACCATCTAATACAATTCATATGGCATATATTGTGCATCTCATACATTTCAAATAGGTACCTGTACCCCTCACCACATGGTCATAACTTTTCTCATTTCGATATAAATCATAAATCTTTCGTTGAACCACTTGGAATACTACTGGATACTCAATAGCCCCGTACATGGGATAAAATGCCGATGCCATGTCCTAGACATGGTCTTACACTGGCTAGCACATTAAAGTCGATGCCGTGTCCCAGACAGGTCTTACACTGACTTTAATATATCGAGGCTAATGTCATGTCCCAGACAAGTCTTACACTGGCTCTCATCTATCGGTGTCGATGCCATGTCCCAAACAGGTCTTACATTAACACACAACAAGCTGACACCATGTCCCGGACAGGTTTTACACTAGCTTGTATATCCCGAGGCCGATGCATGTCCCAGATATGTCTTACACTAGCTCTCGTTTCAATACCGATGCATGTCCCTGACATGTCTTACACTGGAACTCATGATGTGGTTGATGCATGTCCCAGACATGTCTTACACTGGCTCACATACCACCCAATGTCATGGTATGAATATCCAAGTCTATTCCAAATGTTCAACGGGAAATCTTTACTACATTAATTTCTCACATGCATTCTCATATTCACAATCATAACAATTTATGCAATATTAATTCAATCATACATCATAAAAATATAGTTCTAACACCCCTTACCCGTGTCCGATGCTGGAACAGGGTACGAGGCATTACTGGACTTAATTGTTCACAAACATGCAAAAACCGGGCCATAAAATTTCTTTTAATTCAGAACTTTTCAAACACATGCATGTCGTCCCTTATTTGGGTCTACAAAGCCCAAAACATACATCGAGACTGATTCAGGACTAAACCGAGAACTTAAGAAGTTCCAAGAAAACCTAGAAAATTTTCCCTTGAAACAGGGTCACACACCCGTGTGGACATAGGGGCACGTCCGTGTGCCTTTGGCACGCCCGTGTCCTCAGGCTGTGTAACTCTCTGCTTATGATGTTAGCATGCAAGTCGAACCACACGGCCCAACCACATTCTTATATCTCCAGGCCGTGTCCCTCACACGGTTGAGACATACGACTGTGTCTCAGCCCTTGTAGTCAACACTTAGTCTATTTTCCAAGACTTCATGTTACCCATATACCTTTACAACCTTATACATATTAAAACCACAATTTATTTTCTCATTTTAGTGATTAAACACTCTTTATTTAGACATATTCATAACATTAACATGTCCTCTTACAAGCAATGCATCTACTCATGCAATACCAAGTCTAGATCCTTAATTCACATTCATAAGACTTTTCATTTTGATGATCACTTCTACAATTATACTATGATTACCAACCATGCATGGCAAACAAACATAACCACATCAAAAACATTAGACATGACATGAATAGCTAGGTTTACAAGCCATAATCAATATGAGGCACATCTCATGGCCATATACGTATAACTCAATATAAGCCAATACATTTGGCCAATGCATTATAATAAATGTCAATAAACTAGATCCCTATAGATGCCACTCACTTGAAATTTCTAATATTTGCTTCATTATTCCAATGGTAGTGACTTGATAGTGTGATGCTGTCTCCGATGTTCTCTAACCCCGAGCTAACCTGACAAAGCTAAAAGAAATGGAAATGAGAGGGTAAGATTATAGCTTAGTAAGACCATATGAAAATAATAAGCAATTTATTAATATGCTTCCACCAATTCTTACAACATGATCTCAAGGTAATACTATCATAATTGCCGGTCAAGCTATTTTCTCAAGCCACAGTCACTAAATTACTTATATCTGGAGTTATGGGACTCCAAATTAAGATATGTAATTTTTTCCAAAAACTAGACTCATATATCTTCTTACCATAAAACTTTCAGAATTTTTAGTTTAGCCAATTAGTACATTTTATTCTTCAAAATCACCCCTATTCTGCTGCTTGACAGCTACCACCTTTCCTTACTAAAAATTAGTTAACTCCTCACACGGGATTCAAATGAGGTTCCTGTTTGTTTCTTTTGAAAATAGACTCATTAAGTATTCAAATAATTTAAATTGTAAGCCATAGTTATTTTTTAAAATTTTTAATTATTTTTCCAAATCAGGACAGGGGATTTCAAAATCATTCTAACTATGTCTCACAATAATTTAAATATTTCATAATATGAAACTCTTTTGCTTACACCATTTCTTTTATGTGAAACTAGACTCATTGAGCTTTAATTTCAAATTTTATTTAGCCTCTAACTCAATTTCTACAATTTTTGGTGGATTTTCAAAGTTAGACTACCACTGTTGTCCAAAACTGTTTTAGTGTAAGTTAATGATACTAAGTTTATCATACCTTATTAATTTATTTTCACCACACTGGTAAAGATACATATTTATACATCATAAGTATAGACCTAAAAGCACAAGGCCATCACAAATCATTCTCATAGGCATGAATTACCTATTTACATCTTCACCAAATGTGCATCATAAACCGAAATTATTTCTCATGATCTTGGCATACATACCTGTTTACTCTACATGCTTATATTCAGTCCTTACTAATCATACAACATGAATTGAATTCACATCTCATCAATTTCATGTAAGTATCTGTACCACTCACCACATGGTCATAAGTTCTCTCATTTAATTATAAATCATAAATCTTCCGTTGAACCATTTGGAATACTACAAGATATTCATTAGCCCCAAACATGAGATAAGATGCCGGTGTCATGTCCCAGACATGGTCTTACACTGGCTAACACATCAAAGTCGATGCCATGTCCCAGACAGGTCTTACACTGACTTTCATATATCGAGGTCATTGCTATGTCCCAGACAGGTCTTACACTGGATCTCATCTATAGGTGTCGATGTCATGTCCCAGACAAATCTTACACTGACACACAACAAGCTGACGCTATGTCCCAAACAGGTCTTACACTAGCTTGTATATCTCGAGGCCGATGCATGTCCCAGACATGTCTTACACTAGCTCTCGTCTCAATGCCGATGCATTTCCCAGACATGTCTTACACTGGCTCTCATAATGTGGCCGATGCATGTCCCAGACATGTCTTACACTAGCACACATCTCACCCAATGTCATGGTATGAATAATCAAGTCTATTCCAAAAGTTCAACCGGATGTCTTTGTTACATTAATTCTCATAATTCACGTTCTTATCACAACTCAAAAATTCATGCCGAACTAATGATATAATACATGATAACATTTAATTTGCATTATTTACGTACAACTTACTCGTTCTAATGGAATATCATATTCCATCAAATTTCCAAGCATTCAATCAACACATAAATGTTATTAACAATTTCGCCTCACGTTCTCATATACAATATTATCAACATAAAATTTAATACAATTATAGCAAAATAGATTTTCAAGTATATTAACAATTGCATGGATATCATGCTTATTTAATCACACAGACTTACCTCGAATGCAATTTCGGCTAATTACACCATTTTAGTCCATAACCTCATACTTTTCGATTTACGCCCGAATCTCTGTTCCTTGATCTAAAATGATAAAATTCACTCATTTAATCACTAAATAAATTTAGACAACCAAAAATTCACATTTTTGGCAAAATGACCATTTTGCCCTTAAACTTTCACAAAATGACCATTTTACCTGTAGGCTCGAAAATTGATTTTTATCAAATTTCTTCATGTCTTAAGCCTAGTCGAACCCTTTTTACTCCTATAGCAACTAAAAATTTCAATTATTTCACCACATTACTATCTATTTTACAATTACTACAAACTAGTCCTTTTTAGGTGTTTTTCATGAACACCACTTCACAAAAGTTGTTTATTAAACAACTAAGATTCATTTTCTTCCATAAAATTTCAGCAAATATCATAGATGCTCTCATGGTAAAACCCTATACTTTCATCCATTTTGCAAAATATCCCCCCCTTTAGTTAGCTCATGCTACAAGGGTCCCAAAAACACAAAAATCAACAAAAATGATCATCAAAATCACTTACTTGCAAGGGATGGAATTTGCTGAAATTTTGAACTCTCAAAACCCCTATTTTGCTGGTATTTTCGATGGAGGAAGGAAGAAAGATGAAAAGATGACATCCCTTTTCTATTTGTTTTATTTTTAGTCAAAATTAAGCTACTAACTACACCTAACTTTGACTTTTCTACTCCTATTTGTCTCTATGGCCGACCAAGCCTATAAAATGGGTCTATTTGCACTTTAAACAACCCCAATTATGGTTCTTTAGCAATTTAACATATTTAGATTGGAAATCACAACTTTTTCCCTTTATACGATTTAGTCCTTTTTCGCAATTAAGCATGAAATCGCTAAAATTATTTCACCAAAATTTTCATGCACTCATATAATCATGCTATAACACATAAAATAACATTAAAATAATTTCTCTGACCCTGGAATAGAGGTTCCAAAACCACTGTTCTGACTAAGCCCAAATCCAGGTTGTTACAATAGTTGCATTATTGACATACAACTTACCTCGGTATACAAAACGTGAGTGATTATTTCGACTTAGTCTGTTAGCTTGGCTTTTCTCCAGTCTAGGCCCGAATTTTGTAATTCTTGATCTAAAATGGAAAAATTCATTCATTTAATCAACATATCAATTTAGACACTTACAAATTTGAATTTTGGGTAAAATGACCATTTTGCCCCTAAACTTTCAGAAAATGACAATTTTACCCCTAAGCCTGAAAATCGATTTTTATCAAATTTCCTTATTAACCAAGCCTAGTCGACCATTTATTACTCTTATGCCAGCCCCAAATTCCCACTATTTCACACAATTACAACCTATTTCATAACTTTTACAAAATGGTCCCGTTAGGTGTTTTCCATGAAACTTACTTTACAAAAGTTGTTTATTTCTCAACCATAACTCATATTCTTCCATAAAATTTCCGATAACATCACATATGCTTTCATGGAAAAACCCTAAACTCTCAACCATTTTGTAAAATAGTCCCCTCAATAGCTAGATTAAGCTTTAGGGGTTCCAAAAACATAAAAATCTTCAAAAAAAACCATTTAAATCACTTACTTACGAGAGAACTTAGTGGCTGAAAATTTCAAGCTTCCAAGACCCCTTCTTGCCGAAAATTTTGGTGGTGTAGAGAAGAAGAGAAAAATGATGACAACTTTTCTTTATTCTACTCAAATAGCTAATGTCATCAATTACCAACCGTACTACATTTTTATGACTTTTGACTCTCCTTATCTCTATGGCCGGCCACCTCTATAAAAAGGGTCAATTTACCCTTTAAAGACCTCCACAATATGATTCATATTCAATTTACACCTTTAGTTAACAAAACAGGACTTTTGCACTTTATGCGATTTAGTCCTTTTTTGCAATTAAGCTTACAAACACTAAAATTAATTCACCATATTTTTCATGCACTAATATAATCATGATATAACACCAAAATAATATTAAACTGATTTCTCTAACTTCAAATTTGTGGTCTCGAAACTACTGTTCCGACTAGGCCCAAAATATGACTGTTACACATGCAATCATATAAAATCGGGTCATGAATTTCCGTTCAAATTTAAAACTTTTCACATTTCATCTTAAAGTCCCTAATATGGGCCTACGAAGCCCAAATCATGCTTTGGAAACGGTTCGAGACAAACCGAGAACTCTAGAAAACTTTGAGAAATTTCATGAAAAACAGCAGCACACTCCTGTGTGATATTAAGACACGGCCGTGTGGTTTGCATGGCCATGTCCCTAGCCCGTGCACTAATCGACTTCCTGTTGCGTACAAATTTACATCACACATAGATATCACCACTCATTTATCCACATATGTAAGCATACACATCCTTGAAATGCATCATCATGGACTTATAATATAGCCAAAATTCCAACATCAAATGGCCTTACACAACAATGAACTTTCAAATAGCATAGGCTAACATTTTAGGCCAAAACAATTATGACAGAAACAAAAATAACCAAGTCCCCTATACATGCCATGACCTTAAGTATAAGATTCATCAATACCCAATTTGTTAGTTTGATAGTGTTATAGGTTCTCCGGCGACTTCCAACCCGAGCTAACCTGAGGACATTATAAACACAGAAAATAAACGGATTAAGTTATATAGCCTAGTAAGTTGGTATGTAAATAATAAGAAATTTATTAACATACTTTTATCAATTCTCACAATATGTTCTCAAGATAATACAATCATAATTGCACATAGTTCCACAATTTACTCTTATTCATCTCAAGTTGTCTACTCTAGTCATAGTCACTAAATTATTTATATCCCAAGCTATGGAACTCCAAATTTAGATCCGCTAATTTTCCCTGAAACTAGATTCACATATCTTCTTACCATAAAATTTTAAGAATGTTTGGTCTAGCCAATAAGTACAGTTTATTCTTCAAAGTCTCCCATATTCTGCTGTTTGACAGTTTCAACCCTTCTTTACTAAAAATTAATTATCTCATCGTATGGAATTTGGATGATGTTACTGTTTGTTTCTATTGAAAATATACTCAATAAGAATTTTAAAAATATAAACTATAAGTAACAATTATTTTTATAAAATTCAAATACCTCATAATATGAAATTCTTTTACTTACACTGTTTCTTTTATGTGAAAATAGACTCAATAAGATTTAATTTCATATCTTATTCAACCTATAATTCAATTTACATCATTTTTGGTGTTTTTCCAAAGTCACACAACTGCTACTATCCAAAACTGTTTTATTACTAAATTTCACTCTTTCATGTTTTCTTTGTAGTAACTTTCATTGAAACACTTACTCTATATCAATCTTACCAAAGTCCGATCACATATCAAGCACATTGCTCATAAGTTTTCACATACGTACTGGCACTTATTCATCACATAGTCATATTTAATTACACCTAGTCATTTCCCATTGAACATATCAGAATAATAACGGATACACGATGGCCTTTACATAGTACCACCCTTGTAGCCAAATCTATTTTATTCACAAAGTGGCTTTCACATAGTACCACACTTGTGTCCAAAGCTATTTTATTCACAAAGTGGCATTCACATAGTACCACACTTTTATCCAAAGCCATTATATTCACAAAGTGGCCTTCACATAGTACCACACTTGTGTCCAAAGTTATTTTATTCCTAAGGTTCAACCGGGAAATTTCTCACTTAGCACCGTGCCATGGACTTAATTCACTTAGCACATTGCCATGGACTTATTTCACTTAGATGCCATGGTCTTATTTCACTTAGCACAATGTCATATTCTAGATATGGTCTTATATGCGAATCACTTATTTCACTTAGCACATTGCCATGGTCTAACCACAGTCTTTTACTGTCAATTCATATTACACTACGCAACAACAGTGATAGATCGTGCGTTTTTACTCAATTTGAACATTTACTTTAATTTTCACAATTTAATCAAATATATAATAATATTGCATAATTAACACAAATCAAGAACGTTTATTAGCATACAAACTTACCTCTGCCTAAAATTGCGAAAATGACCAAATCGTCCAATACTCGTTTTTCCCCCGTTCTAAGTCTGAAATTCATTTTTCTTGATCTATAATGTCACATTCGACTTGTTAAATTATTATAATATTCAATATTATGATAAAATTACATTTTTAACCCTAAAGTTTTACATATTTACAAATTTACCCCTAGGCTCGTAAAATGAAATGTATCCATTTTTCTCAATACCAAGCCTAGCCGATTCAAATTCCCTCTTATAGCAGCCCACATTTTTCACTAAATCGCATTTTCTACACATATTTTACAACTTTTACAAATAGGTCCTTTTATGAAATTTTATCAAAAATCCCTTAGTAAAAGTTGTTTATCACACTCCAAACTTTCATATTCTTCCATAAAACATCAAAACACATGTATGTCATCCATGGGAAAATTTTTAAACACAAACCTTAGCTCAAAATAATGGTAGAAATAGCTAAACTGAGTTACGAGGATCTCAAAAATGTAAAAATCATTAAAAACGGGGCTAGAACAGACTTACAATTGAGCTTGGAAGCTTGAAAAACCCTAGCCATGGTTTCCCCTTGTGAAATCTAGCCATGGGGTTGAAGATGGACAAAAATTGGCTTTTAATTTTGTTTTTAATTCATTTTAATTACTAAATGACCAAAATGCCCCTAACCTAAAAATATTCTATTTCACCTATTTCATGTCTATTTTTGTCCAACAAATTAAACAATGGTCTAATTACCATTTAAAGACCTACAATTTAAATTTTCATAACAATTGAACACCTCTAACATCTAGAACTCAACTTTTGCACTTTTTACAATTTAGTCCTCTTGACTAAATTGAGTACCCAAACATCGAAATTTTCGAACGAAATTTTCACGATATAACTTCATGAAACCGTAAACCATGAAAACATAATAAAAATAATTTTTCCTCGTCAGATTTGTGGTCTCGAAACCACTATTTCGACTAGGCCCAAAATCGGGCTGTTACAACTCTCTTCCTTTTAGGGATTTTTGTCCTTGAAAATCTTACCAGGAGAAATTGCTTTCAACTATCATGAATCACTTTCACTAATGTTCCTAGAATTACAAATCATATCAACCTCGTATATCTCTTTCTAATCACCTTTGAACTTTAACACACAATGTCGGAGCATATCGTCAAAGTTTTGAATTACTCTCTCAGACTTATCATCGATTTACAGGTGTATTACCATGCCAAGATACAACTACGTACTCATAGTTTCTCGTAGCTCTTTCCATAATTGGGATATAGCCCACGGATCTCTATCTGTAATAATGGAGACTGATACTTCACATAATTGAATGATCCTAGAAACATCTTACTCGGTTGGTTTGTTAAACAAGAAATCTGCACACGAACGATCAATCACAATCAGATAACATCTTCTTTTTTGAAGATAAAGCTAATTCAGATACAAATTCTATAGTAATTCTATCTCATATCACATCAAGGTTATCACTGACTGCAATAGACCTGAATGCTCTTAATATTTGACTTTTATCCATTATCAAATCGACATCTGAGCATAAACTCAAAAGTATCTGGTTACATACCCGATCACCAAAGCATCTATTTCAAATAACTACACATTTTTATTACTCCCAAAATGAACCAACGAGCTACTACTGAGCCTCGTACAAAAATTTCATGCATAAGCTCTGAATTCATCTGCACGCAATTTCTATCTCAGAACAATAACATCAATCATCAGGTCAGACTTGAAATTCAGAATCAAAAATCGACTCATACTGAACTTGTTTAACTTACCATTCATTAGCATATGTCTAAGATTCTCAACCTTGCAATGAAAACATCGCTTTAGCTTTTAATCTAGCTAAAATCAGATCATCATCAATTAAGATCAATTGTGTAACCCACTCACAAAATAAACAAAGATTTTTCCATTTAGTATCTGTAACTATCTTAACTGCAGATCTTTCTATGACATTCGATACTTTAATTCTTGAAATCAGGGAACATGTGACATGTAACACTCCTAACCCGTATCCGTCGCTGGATTAGGATTATGAGGCATTATCGATCAAAATACAACTCAGAACAAACTTTCATTTTAGTAATAATCATCTAATAAAATTTTAAATCAAACTAACATACTTCGATTCTATAATTCATATAATTTCCAAGATTATATTTAATCAATACAAACAAAGAATCATGAAAATCGAATGTTAAATTCATAACCAAATAATGTCGTTTCACATAAAAATCATATATGTATACTATAACATTTATGGTGTTCAAATAATTTAAATATAAAATATCTTATTATCTTACTAATTTTATACGAATACTTTTTAACAAGCAAACATACATCATTTTATTTCATATAAATAATATATTCCACTATAGCATTTGTTTACCTAAATACAACATTTGCATATCATAAATACATATAAGTAATAATCCATTTAGCATATGCCAAATATGTCATCAACTTAACCAATTAAACCACTCAAATAAATTAACCAAAACATTCAAATAATGTGCCATTTGAAACTGATACAAAAATCATATTCATCTCTTATCTATTCGGCTAACAAAATTTATTTGTACATATTTATTGATTTTCAAATAACTATCAAATCCATAAAGCCATTCATATCATTATTTTAAACCATAAGCATATACCAATATACCACATATAAATGACATACATTTTACTAACTAATGCATTACATATTATAACTCAATACGCATCCATCATTTACTCCATAACTGAAACACCACCATATATAAATATATACCTTGAGATAATATATATGTCATACCAATACATCATGTGCAAATATATATATAGATATATGTGCAAGTGCCGAATCACAAAGTTGATTATAACCATCTCATATATTTTCATCATATACCCGAATGCACAAGTACATTATAATAACTTCCAACTCAATTCATGTTACAAATTTATACTTCACAAGAATAAATCATTAACCAAATATAAACATATAACCAAAACAAAAATCTTACCTACCATGTAATAAGCATATCAAAATAAACTCTTTCTATGTTCGAATATAACCTAATATCATTTAATACCAAATCATGTATAACACCTCAACCAAATATAATAACCAAATTCACATATATATTTTATTTTTACATGAACCATAGCCGAATCATTTTAACCATGAGTAACATAACAAGCATAAATCATACTTATGGATATACCATGGCTGATTCAATCTAATCACATCCAAAATCATCAACCATTTTCAATGCATATAACACATATAAACATGAATAAGTTTCATATAATCACTTAACACATTAGCCATTTTTGCATGGCTTAATATATATATACACATTTAAAATAAACTAACTCCAAGGCTAGCCTATACATGCCATAAATTCAAGTTCAACTTATAAAAGTACCAAAACAGTTGATAGTGTGATAGACTTTGCTGACGATCCTCGAGCTCGTAACTTGATTCCAAGATCTATAAAACAAAGACAAACATATACACACAATAAGATATCATAGCTTAGTAAGCCATAAGCAAATAGGTAACTTAATGCTAATATCAACTCAACTTATCCAACTAATTTATGTTATCATGGTCACACTTATTTTCAAGCTCACTATTTCATATATAACATATGCTTTCACATACAAACTTTACCTTGGCTGAATATACATGTATCTATATTCATTCAAATACAATTGCACTTATATTTACAATTACAAGATCACATATAATTAACATTTGGCCAATTATAAATTCATAAATTTTCATATACGCATATACTATCATTTCCATCATGAATACTTCACTAGACCGAATGTATACTTTCACATATGTATACTTATAATTCACATCATCATGTAATATTTATCCCATCAATTCAAACATTCAACTTACCATAATTTCATATCTTAGTGTGAATACATACCTGAGCCTTTTAACTCAATTTTTCATTCGGTCTTAACTTATTATTGCCCTTTGAACCATTCAGAATTGAATAGGATACTCGGATAAACACATATATCGTACAATGCCAACATCCTAGACGTGGTCTTACATGCTACCTCATATCGATGCCACTGTCCCAGACATGGTCTTACACGAATCAAATACGATGCCGATGTTTCAGACATGGTCTTACACGTACCCATATATATCGATGCCAATGTCCCAGACGTGGTCTTACACGAAAACACATATCGAAAATCCTATGTCATGACATATGTATCCTAACTATTCCTATGGTTCGTACGGGGCTTTCAGACATTGTAACTCGGTCAAAACGAATTCGTAAACATAGCTCCCAAGCTTATTTACATTTGGCTAACACATATATATTTTCACATATTTCATTTCAACATATAAAACTCATATTTATTTAAAATAACAATATCTATTTGCCTATAAACTTACCTGGATCGATGAAAATCGGAACGGGATGGCTAATCGACAATTTTGGATTTCCCTTGATCCAAATCTAATTTCTTTGGTTCTTAATCTAAACATATTCAAATTAAACTCATTCAAAAATATTTTCACTCATTTTAATCCAAAAACACATAAATGGGTAATTTACCATTTTACCCCTGACATTTCACACTTTTTACAATTTAGTCCAAATTGCACAAAACACAAAACATGCAAAATTTGCACACACCATGCTTAGGCTGAATGTTCCATGTGTTCATACAAGTCCATACATTTCATTTATTTCACATTTTAGTCCCTCAATTTATTATTTTTGCAGTTTAGTACTAATTGCACAGAATCATTAAAAATTCCAATACAAAACATGTTAATCTAAAACATATCTTTCATATTTCATCAACTAACATCACAAAGCTCAAATATTCATCAATGGCATAACTCAAAATATTCATCAAAATAAAAAATTCAAGCTTGGGCTTTGTATATTACACTGCAACGATCTCAAAAACATAAAAAATTATCAAAAACCGAGTTAGTTACATACCGTGATTGAGCTTGGACAAGGCCGAATACCTTAAGATTTTATTCTTTTCTTTCTTTTTATTATTCGGTCATAAGAGAAAGTATGAATATTGGCTTTTAATTATGTTATATTATAACATATATTAACATATTATTTAATTTACATATTTAACCTTTTATTATAAAATATGAAACCATTATAACATAAGGTTACAACCGTCCAGTCCATATATTAATGGTCTAATTTAATTTTAAATACCTCAACTTATAAAGACACATTCATTTCGGCCCTTTTACAATTAACCATCAAATTTTCATTTTACGCGATTAAGCCCTTTTATTTAATCGGGCACTCAAATGACAAAATTAAATCACAAAAATTTCACACATATAAATTCACACATAATAAACACAGAAAATAATTTTAAAATATTTTTTTGACTCTAATTCGTGATCATGAAACCACCGTTCAAAATAAGGTCTAAATCGGGCTGTTACATGACACATTTCGTCGATTAAACGATATCACCAAATTCTCAATACAGACATAAAAGTGACTGTCTCTAAATCACTGGTCGAACAGTTCTTTTTAATGTGACATTAACTGTATGAAAACATGAACCATCACTTTACATTCTAGTAATAAAACACATTCCAATCCGTTCAATAGTGCATCACTGAAAAATCATAAATTCATTACTCATTTCAAACTGCACTCAAAACTAGAGCTTCAGTTAATAATATCTTCAACTATTTTCAACTTAGCTAACATGCATAGACCAGCCAAATTTTCATAAATATGATAGCCATATCATTCAGAACAACTTTAACTCACAATAACATCATCAGTTTAGAACAAATCTAAGAGGTATATCTCGGTATCATACTTTCTAGAATATCAATCCTTCATTCAGACTGTCCCTCGATATACTCATGAATGCACAAAATTTATTACCATAACTAAGGATACTTTAACTACATGTAACTCAAATCACATATTCAACTAACCAGCTCACTCTGATAAAAACAACTGAGTCGATTTCGACTATCAAATAATAACATAACAAAATGCTCATTTCTTCACGCTATTAAAACAACTCAAACACACAATCTTTCAAAATTCTCTTATCATGCTAATAAAAGACCTTTACAATTGCATTTTCTCAAGGAAACAAAATATCTCGATTGAACTCATTGGTTTTAATCAAACATGCCTGAGCAAATAAAACCATTATACCATTTGAGTTTGAACTTTCACTATCCATACCTCTTTCAATAGCAATTCTTTTCACAAAAATTTAAGGAATCCTGATGCCAGAATCACCACATTCGTGTGATCAAACCAAGATAACATCCATAATAGACATAGCCATCACAAGTTAAAGAATACACATACTAAAAGTCTGAGAACACAATTCAAAAAGAAATAATAATAAAGACCTTGACGTTCCTCAGAGAAATCTAGAAGAAAATTATGCTTACTCGTTCTGGAATCAATTATAACAACGGTAACATATTTACAATTATACATATCTTAACTAAATCAATGCTCAGTAGTAGCAGAAGTATAGCCTCACATAATTTTCACCATTAACTTTTCATACCAAATATATTAGAATAGACTCTAAAGAGAATGGTAAGATATACTAATCATCAATAAGCCAAACCACAGTGCTTTCATCTAGCATCATTATCAGCCCTAATTCTCATACGGTAAGAATTTCATCAGATAATGAACAATCACACATATATATAATACCCAGAAGAGATCATCATAATCTACTCAATCGCTATTGTCATACTCAGACATCTTTACAAGTTGTAATTCGTTTCTCTGACCATTTATGTCATTACCAATCCTGTATTATTCAATTCACTAACGTAAATTAATCCAAAATAAATTCCAGCAAACACATACTTTAGCCATCATACTTGTTTAAGCCGATTAACTAAGATTAACATTTTCTCTAACCGTGACTTTGTGAAGTCCAAATAGTCTTTAGAATAACCTGGCATCCTTTCCAAAACTTCTATTTACTTACTCAACTATTTTCAAATCTGTCCACATTATTAGCAAATCTACTACTGAACTCTTTAATCTTTCACTAGTGAACTCATGCAGCACTCATTATAAGATATCACATTAGTAAGGGGGTGAGGTCGTAAAGCCTCTAACTTGACTTCCATACATATACATATGGCTAAGGGGGTGAGGTCGTAAAGCCTCTAACTTGACTTCCATACATATACATATGGCTAAGAGGGTGAGGTCGTAAAGCCTCTAACTTGACTTCCATACATACACATATGGCTTAACATTCATCATCGTCATCACAATTATACAATTCATTTCAGGAAATTTAACACACATATTTATGTTACACTAACTTTCCGATTATGTTATTCAAACAAGTGCACTTATACATGCATTCCAAAAATATTGAGTAAGTTTACTTACTGCATTCACTTAATCATACAAGTCAAACACATAACATCATATGAAGGGTAAAGAAACATGAATGCTTGTCATAATACAAATTTGCATTTTATGTTACTTTCTCATATTTCAAGAATAATTCCCCTTAACCCTTTTTAATTTCAAGGAATATTCAGATAGTATGCTCAAGGTATGTATATTAACAATCTATCATTTCATTTTCAAAAATGCCCCTTTTTGGCACATATTTATAATACACACTCTAGAGTCACATACGATATAACAATACTACCAGTCCAGGTTAAAGCCTTTTCATAACATTTATAACATTTTACCTGTTTCATAAAAACATCACAATCAATCGAAATACTACATTCAACCAAAATAATAACATCTTACTCATAATTCTCAACTTATGAATGTTTTATTTTTAAACCTCATCACATACATGTCATGAACTATTATTCATACCCTTTCCAGTTTCAATTTATCACAAACACATTTTCAAATATCCCCATGTCATTTGCAGCATATTCAAAAATAGCTCGGTCGAAAAGCACTTCTATCTAAACAAAACAATTTCATCAGAGTCGGGAGGCATCACACTATCACGGTTCATATATGGCATGTATAGCTAGACACTTACACATGCTAGGTTAGCTCGAGAATCGACTAAACCATAGCTCTGATACCACTAAATGTAACACCTCTTACTCGTGTTCAACATTAGAATAGTGTATGAGGCATTACCGAACGTAAACACCTATAATCATATAAAACCGGGTCATGAATTTGCGTTCAAATTTAAAACTTTTCACATTTCATCTTAAAGTCCCTAATATGGGTCAATGAAACCCAAATCATGCTTTGGAAACAGTTCGGGACCAAACCAAGAACTTTAAAAAACTTTGAAAAATTTCATGAAAAACAGGGGCACACTCTTGTGTGATATTAGGACACGGCCATGTGGTTCGCATGGCCATGTCCTTAGCCCGTGCACTAATCTGACTTCCTATTGCGTACAAATTTACGTCACACATAAATATCACCACTCATTCATCCACATATGTAAGAATACACACCCTTGAAATGCATCATCATGGACTTATAATATAGCCAATATACCAACATCAAATGACCTTACACAACAATGAACTTTCAAACAGCATAGGCCAACATTTTAGGCCAAAATAATTATGATACATACAAAAATAACCAAGTCCCCTATACATGACATGACCTTAAGTATAAGAATCATTAATACCCAATTTGTTAGTTTGATAGTGTGATAGGTTCTTCGGCGACTTCCAACCCGAGCTAACCTGAGAACATTATAAACACAGAAAATAAACAGAGTAAGCTATATAGCTTAGTATGTAACACTCCTAACCTGTATCCGTTGCCGAAATAAGGTTATGAGGTATTACTTGACTGAACAAAACTTTTATAAGGTCAAAGATACTTACCAGACATAAATTATCAACAATGCAAACATGTCTCATTGATTTTCCATAAGAGCTCTTATAAATTTCCAAAATGACTCACTATCAAAACATAACTGAATATCTAATAACAAATTAACTACTATCAAGTTATAACTAAAACATTTCACCACATTAGTTCAATTATAAGGCTTCTCTAAACAAAATGAGCAAGCCATCTTCACATGGCTATAATGTATACAAGGTCGAAATATCATTCTACCTATAGTCTATCCTATACATGCCTTAAACCATGATGATATACAATTTTCTCAACTCACATAATGACTTGATAGTGTGATGATATCTCCGGCCCTTCTAACTCGAGCTAAAGTATATACCTATAAGAAATGGAAAAGAGAACACGGAGTAAGCTTCAATGCTTAGTAAGTTTTAAACAATGCAAACAATTAATTTACTTATAGATCGATTATTCAAATTTTCAAGAAATCATTCCTAGATAATTGCCATTTTGGCCAAGTATCCATGAACATAATGCATATTTAGCAAATTCACCTCACTTGAATCTGAACTCAATTAAAACCAAATATTGAAATTACAAATAAGATCATAAGAACTCGAAAAGCATCTCATTAACAAGTTTTAACCATGTTTGCAACAAAATCACAAATTCACTACAAGCTGTCTTCCTGAGAAACAGTCACTAAATTATTTATAACTAGAGCTAAGAAACACCAAATCAAGTGACGTTAATTTTCCCTGAAAATAGACTTATATATCTTCCATCCATAAAATTTTCAGAATTTTTGGTTTGACCAATCAATACCAGATTTTTATTGAAGTTTCCCATATTTCACTGTTTGACTAATTTGACCACTCTTCACTACGAATCAAATTTCTCATTATACAGAATTTGAAATATGTTATTGTTTATTTCATTTGAAACTAGACTCATTAAGGAGTCTAAGAATATAAATTTTATCTTATAACCATTTTTGTACCATTTATAATGATTTTCTGAAAACAGAACAGGGGACCTCGAAGTCATTTTGACTCTATTCCACGCCACTTCAAATATCTCATTATTGGAAACTCTTTTGCTTATACGGTTTCTTTTATAAGAAACTAGACTCATTAAGATTTTATGACATAATTTATTCAGCCTCTAACTCAACTTCCACAATTTATGGTGATTTTCTGAAATCACGTTACTGCTGCTGTCCCAAGCAGATTTATTACCCATTCTTTGGATTCATATTATTTAACATGTCTATCACCAAATCAATCTCATATAACCTTTCACCATAACCGAATACCCACATACACATATGAGATTTTCACATATACTTCTCATTTCGCATTCATGATTCAATTCCGATTAATCTAACATATAAAAGTATATAATACATACCTGACCAACTTAATGTATTGAACATATTCAATGGTAGCTTACTACGAACATTCGAAATCATAATCTTACTCCAATCATCAGCATTAAGTCTGCTAGACTTAAAACCCAAATCCAATCACCACCACAAAGCATGCGGGACTTTAAGCCCGGATATAATACTAGCACAAAGCCTGCGGGACTTTAGCCCGGATATAACACCAGCACGAATGCCTTCGGGACTTAGCCCGGATATAACACCAGCACGAATGCCTTCGGGACTTAGCTCGGATATAATACCAGCACGAATGCCTTCGGGACTTAGCCCGGATATAACACCAGCACGAATACCTTTGGGACTTACCCCGGATATAACACCAGCACGAATGCCTTCGGGACTTAGGCAGGATATAATTCTCCATTATCATGCACACACATATATATATCATAACACATTAGCATTTCATTTACATTATTTGAACACAAGCACAACATGCTTATCAACCATTCCACTTTCGGCTCAATAGCCACATACAAAGAACACGATTTCGTTTCGCTATCCAACATGATTTCGATAACCATTCGGCTACAAGTCATATGCACAAATTATTTATCCCACTACGTAATTCAAGTAGAACCAATAGGTCACAATTTATTTATTATGCTTATATACCATGGTTTTATCAAATCATAAGCTAAGTTTCATTACTCAAAGACTTACCTTGACTATCGTCGAATGACTACAGATATGCTATTCGGTTAGTTTAGCTTTTTCCCTTATCCGAATTAGGCTCCTTAAGCTCTTGAGCTAGATTAAACAAATTCACTTGTCACTAATTCATTAATCATGCCTTTTATTCGGTTATATTATAATTTGCTCATAACAAGAATTTCAGCTATTACTTAAAAATCCATTCGGCAGCACATACATTTCAAAACCAATATAATTCTTTCATTCATGAACACATTCGGCTATGTTAAAATAAATTGTTAACAATTTAAGCATCCTCTTCTATCAACTAATATGAGATTTCGTACATTAACATTTCACTCAATTGACCTATTAAATATTTTAACCCTCCTTCACTACATGACAAGAAAACCTCAACCATTTAACATATAACAACAATTTTCCTCAATTCATCTCCTAAGTTCACTTTCGGCTCTTACACAACAAATAAATAATTAACTTTTAATTTCAATATTTAGCAAACTCAAACATTATCTTTCATCCATTACTAATTCAAAACATTAAAATATTCAAGATCCAACACATAGTAGCCAAAACCGATTATCATAAGCTAATGACTTCACCTTAAATTAACTTATTAAGCCTTTAAATCAACTTCTAACCATCTCACATTTAAAATTATCCATCATTTAATCTTCATGCTTACATGCCATAACCGTATGGTTCTTATCACACTTGGACCACAAAATGCATAAATTTCACAAATTCTAATTACTATCATAAGCTCAATTTCGGCTAACACTCAATTAAATACTTACAATTTAGCACTAATTTAGCATTTCAACATAGCCGATTGTCATTAAGCAATTAAGCCACAAATATTAAATTTTATCAAACTCAACCAATTCAATAATTAACAAGCTTAAACCTTATCCTTCTACCATATCTATTTCAAAACATTAACACACTATCCATGAAGTAGAAAACTTCCATGGCCGAATATACATGACAACACCAAACTTAAAATTTACACATGGGCTAAGTAAAAGACTTAGCAACTATCTCAAATTCACTAAAATTTTAAAAGCAAACTCATGGAACATACCTTAATTTAAGATATCTAAAGGACCGAATGCTTAGCTTCAACCTTTCTTTCACTTACGGCAATGGAAGAATGAATATGGAAAACATTGTTTTTTTTGTCACCCTTTTTCCTTTTATTTAATTTTGTTTTCATGTTTTAAATTCATTTCATTTAATAATGTATATATATAAAATACATATATTTAACTCAAGCAATCAACATGGTCGGCCACTAATTTGGAAATGGCAAAATTGACATGCAAATCCTCATCTATTAAATCATATAATGTTTGGCCATTAAAAAAAATTTAACCAAGCACATTTTCTAAGTTTCCAACTTAAGTCCTATTTAATGATTTCACATTCAAATGATAAAAATCATTGCATCAATTTTTCACACATGCATTATCTCATATAATATACATGAAATTTAACATTTAATTATTTTCATGACTCGATTTTGTGGTCCCGAAACCACTTCCCGACTAGGGTCAAATTAGGGCTATTACATAGTAAGTTGGTATGTAAATAATAAGAAATTTATTAACATGCTTTTACCAATTATCACAATATGTTCTCAAGATAATACAATCATAATTGCACATAGTTCCACTATTTACTCTTGTTCATCTCAAGCTGTATACTTGAGTCACAGTCACTAAATTATTTATATCCTGAGCTATGGAACTCCAAATTAAGATCCGCTAATTTTCCTTGAAACTAGACTCACATATCTTCTTACCATAAAATTTTAAGAATTTTTGGTCTAGCCAATTAGTACAGTTTATTCTTTAAAGCCTCTCATGTTCTGCTTTTTGATAGTTTCAACCCTTTTTCACTAAAAATTAATTATCTCATTGTATGGGATTCGGATGATGTTCCTGTTTGTTTCTATTGAAAATAGACTCAATAAAAATTTTAAAAATATAATTTTTATACAATTTTTAATGATTTTCCAAAGTCAGAATAAGGGATTTCGACATCATTCTGACCTTGTCTCACAAAAATTCAAATATCTCGTAATATGAAATTCTTTTGCTTACAACGTTTCTTTTATGTGAAAATAGACTCAGTAAGCTTTAATTTCATATCTTATTCAGCCTCTAATTAGATTTCCACCATTTTTGGTGATTTTTCAAAGTCACACAACTGTTGTTATCCAAAACTGTTTTATTACTAAATTTCACTCTTTCATGTTTTCTTTGTAATAACTTTCATTGTAACACTTACTCCATATCAATCTTACCAAAGTTCGATCACATATCGGGCACATTACTCATATGTTTACACACACGTACCTGCACTTATTCATCACATAGTCATATTCAATTACACCTAGCCATTTCCCGTTGAACACATCGGAATAATAACAGATACATGGTGGCCTTCACATAGTACCACCCTTGTGGCCAAAGCTATTTTATTCACAAAGTGGCCTTCACATAGTACCACACTTGTGTCCAAAGCTATTTTATTCACAAAGTGGCCTTCACATAGTACCACACTTGTGTCCAAAGTTATTTTATTCCTAAGGTTCAACCGGGAAATTTCTCACTAAGCACCATGCCATGGACTTATTTCACTTAGCACATTGCCATGGACTTATTTCACTTAATGTAATGCCATATCCTAGATATGGTCTTACATGCGAATCACTTATTTCACTTAGCACATTGCCATGGTCTAACCATGGTCTTTTACTTTCAATTCATATTACACTACGCAACGATCGTGATCGATCCTGCGTTTTTACTCAATTCGAATGTTTACTTTAATTTTCAAAATTTAATCAAATATATAATAATATTGCATAATTAACACAAATCAATAATGTTTATTAACATACGAACTTACCTTGACCTAAAATGGCGAAAAGGACCAAATCGTCTAATAGTCATTTTTCCCCCGTTCTAAGTCCGAAATTCATTTTTCTTGATCTATAATGTCACATTTGACTTATTAAATTATTATAATATTCAAATCAGTCCAAAAATCATATTATGACAAAATTATATTTTTGCCCCTAAAGTTTCACATATTTACAAATTTGCCCCTAGGCTCATAAAATGAAATGTATCCATTTTCTCAATACCCAAGCCTAGCCGATTCATATTCCCTCTTATAGCAGCCCACATTTTTCACTAAATCACATTTTCTATACATATTTTACAACTTTTACAAATAGGTCCTTTTATGACATTTCATCAAAAATCACTTAGTAAAAGTTGTTTATCACACTCCAAACTTCCATATTCTTCCATAAAACATCAAAAAACATGTATTTCATCCATGGATAAATTTTTAAACACAAACCCTAGCTCAAAATAATGGTAGAAATAGCTAAACCGAGTTACAAAGATCTCAAAAATGTAAAAATCATTAAAAACGGGGCTAGAACGAACTTACAATTGAGCTTGGAAGCTTGAAAAACCCTAGCCATGGTTTCCCCTTGTGAAATTCAGCCATGGGGTTGAAGATGGACAAAAATTGGCTTTTAATTTTGTTTTAATTCATTTTAATTACTAAATAACCAAAATGCCCCTAACTTAAAAATATTCTATTTCACCTATTTCATGTCCATTTTTGTCCAACAAGTTAACCAATGATCTAATTACCATTTAAAGACCTCAAATTTAAAATTTCATAACAATTGGACACCTCTAACATCTAGAACTCAACTTTTGCATTTTTTACAATTTAGTCCTTTTGACTAAATTGAGTGCCTAAACGTAGAAATTTTCACAAAATCATTCCCTGAAACTGTAGACCATAAAAATAAAATTTTTCTTGTTAGATTTGTGGTCCCGAAACCACTCTTCCAATGTAATTTCTTTGTCAAAACTGCTTATTGGATAATGAAGGAAGCATCCTAGAATCCCAAAAATTTAGGTTGGAATATTGTGTGGAAATTTCCTTGTCCTCAGAGAGTAAGAGACTTCATTCGGATAGTCCTCAAGCAATGACTCCTTACTAATGTCGAGAGAGTTTGAAGGAAAATTAGCCAGGATGAATCATGCTCCATTTGTGGGCACCATTTTGAGGATGTTCTACATGTGTTTAGAGACTGTCCAACTACTAAGGATGTATAGTTACAAGTTATTCCCCAAGACAAGTGGCATAATTTCTTCTCAAGTAACTTAACTGAATGAGTGATCTCGAACTTAAAGGACCATTTATGTCAAAGTTCGAGGGATACTAGTTGGGCCTGCTTCTTTGGATTATTAGTGTGGCATCTTTGCAAAAACAAAAATCTCTATATTTTCCAAAAAATCTCTATGGATCTAATGAAATCATCAAAGTGTCTTTCAGCTGGTCCAATCAATTCTTCTTAGTTCATACAGTCATGTCGGTGACAAATAATGCTATCCTTTATGCGCCCTCTTCGTATGTTTGTTTACCTTAATACTGATGGTGTTGTTCAAACAAACACTGATTTATCTGTTGCTGGTGGTGTGATTAACGATGAAATGGGGAAGTGGATATTAGGCTACAAATGATTCTTAGGGAAGTCTTCAGTTTTTGTTGCTGAGTTATAGGGAATTTTGAACAGGTTGCTTCTACTTCAAAAGCAAAGTCATTTGTGATCGTAATTTAGATGTCCAAATATCTTTCTCGTTAGGAGAATTCAACATATTTTATTCTAAGAAAAAAAGTGGTTCATACAAGATATTTGTAGAAAGGATAATCAAGCAGTGTCACTCTAGCTAAAATGGCCTTTACAAACGAGAAATATTTATGCTTATTTAAAGACTCATCGTTGGAGATTTAAAAACCTTTATAAGAGGATATTACTAAGGATTCTTTATTCCCTGGTTCTTCTTTGTCATCTCTTGTTTTTCCTTTAGATTATCTTTTCACCAAAAACAATTAAGAACATAAAAATTAAATTTATTATTAAACTAATAAATAAAATCATCGAAAAGAATCTTGTACGATATCACCAAAAAATTTTGAGTGTTACAAAATATACCCTAAATTTTCATTTTCCACTAACCTTTTGAATTGATAAATAAAATAAAATTTTTCAACAGTTACGCATAGTATTTTAAGTATTTTTAGACCAATAATTCCTTCTATAAATAGAGACAAGTTCCTTCTAATTTTCTTAAACTCCTTGTAATTTTTCCCATAATACTACTTCTTTCTCTCTCTAATTTAGAAGGCTTCGAAAATTATTATATTTGAATTTAAAATTTTAGACAAATAATCCCTAAAACACCTTAATAAAAAAATAATTAAAAAATGACAATAATAAAATAAAACTTCAAAAAGTTTTCAATGTAATGCAATTCTCATTTTTTTAAAATTTTAATCAAATATGTATTAAATTACACACTATGATATATAAAAAATATTTTTCTTTAAAATTTATTTAATAATTATTGGTAAAATGATACAAAAATTGTTTATAAATTTATTAAACTCATGATTGATCTTTTAATAGGTTGTTTTTAATTCTTTTATTTAAAGGTTATATAAAATATAGAAAGACAAAATTATCTGTATAGTAATATTAAATGGAAATATAGATAGATATAAGAAAATAAAATTCAATTGGTTCAGAAATTGCTAGGGCAAGCAGGAAACTGAGAAACCGAATCCATCAAAATTTCTGATAACCTAAGGTTAAATAAAAATCTCTAAAGCAGCACCAACAGTCGCAAAAAAAAAAAAGTGAACAAAAAAGATTAAAGCAACATGGCCCACGGTGGCTATGGTAAGCGGCGTATGGCCGAAGGGAACCGCGTCGGTCGGCGATCCAAGGGACCCGGCGTCGACAAGAAACCGAAGCCCAAAGCCCCCTCTCTTAAGAACCAGATACGCTCCATTGAACGCATGCTGCGAAAGGTATTCTTCATCTACGTTCTCCTTCATTTTCTCCTTTAAATTTTCATTTTTAGGATTTTAAGTTTTGTTATAAATTGTAATATAAGGATCTTCCACCTGAAGTTAGAGAGGCTCAAGAAAAAAAGTTAGGAGGGCTTAAGAAACAACAAGAAATCCACAACCGACTCGCTGTGGAACGAAAAATCTTCTTGAGGGACAGAAAGATTAAGTTTTTTGGTAAAAGCAAAGAATTATTATTATCTTTTCATTTTCTTTTTAAATTGTTATAGCATTTACTTCATTTGGTAATGAATCATTGATATGTAAATTTTTAATCGTTATTGAAGAGAGGAGAAAGATAGAAAGGAGGATTAGGCGTTTGGAGAAGCTGCAAAGAACTTCATCCGGTCAGGCACAAGACGTGGATATTGCTGACCAGCTTTCTAAATTGAAAGAGGATCTTGAATATGTTAGGGTGAGCTTTATAGCAAATTTAGTTCTTTTTATATTTGCAGTCTTCTGAATGAAAATTAGAAATTCTTTTTAATGTTAATGATAGGGTAATGTTATTTAACCGTCTATTGGCACTTGAGGTCAGCATAATTTTGCTAAACCATGCAAAGCTGAAGTTTTCTTCTTCTTCTTTTTTTTTTATCATTTGCTAATGCAGTTTTTCCCTAAGACCGAGAAATATGTATCTTTATTTACTGGAGGTGATGATTCAGACATAGTTGATAGGAGAAATAGATTGCGGAAGCAGATAAAAGCCAACTTAATTGCTGCTGCTGCCAGTGGGAAAGATATGGAAGGTGCGTTTTCTCTTCACCATAGCTAGCGACATTATTCTCTATGAAGTGACTTAGTTGCTTGATTATTTAGAATATTGTAATTAAACATTTTAGAATAAAGGTCTCATTGCAATTGCACTGAAACTCACATAATGGTAAAATGCCGCAAAGAAAACTCTTCTGAGTACTGGTTGTAGTCTGTGAGCATGTTTTTAGCCCAATCTATATAACTAGTTATGGATGTGACATGTTTCTCTTACTACATGTTATTGTGCCTGCTTAAATTGTTGTTATTAACTTGTATTGTTATGTTAAAAAAAATGATTTCTTCTGTTTGGAATTCACTTAACAGAAACAGGGAGTGAGGATGATGGACTGTTGGATTTGAGTGATGATGATTTCTTTTTGACTGGAACCTCAAGTGATGAAGCTGATGCAGATGATGAATGGACAGATAAAAGTACCAGGTACATGTTGCATCTGCGAGTTGAACTACTGAATTTAACTTTGCTGTTTGTATTAATTTGAACTTTTGTCTATATCTAGTTGTTGGTATTTTTTTTCCCATTGTTGATTTTATTTGTCACATGTAAAAACGGGGTAAGGTACAGATATAACTGGACTGATGCTGCTGGTAAAAACTTTTCACATGAACATGGAGCCATTATCACTGTTGACTCTTTCATTGGCAAAAGATGTAGATTCTATTTGGATTTAACTCTTTCTAATTATGATAAGATCTTAAACTTAATCCATTCTTTTTGTTATGATGAAAAGTGCAGTCAAACATGTATGCATTTTATGCACAGGGAACAGGCTTCTAGTGCTTCTGGAAAAGCAGCATCTGGCATGTCTAGTGATGAAAGGAATCAGGTTCAGTATCAACTTCAATAGTTGCATCTTAAGTAAGAAAATAATTGATTTTAACTTGACACTTCTACCTTTCATTTTGTTCCTGCTTCAACTTATAACAGAGACAGGTTTCTGCCAGAGCTTTGATGCCACCTCCCAGGCCATCATCTAATTCCTTTTCAAATTCAGTACATGCAAAATCAAGGTTTGGATCTTCATCTAGCCGAAATTCATCCATGCGAAGAGCTGAAATGTCTGCATCAAGCAATGCATCAAATAGCAGAAGTGGTTCTTCCTTTAAGGCAGGGGGATCCTCAAACTCAAAGACAGGAAACAGTAGTAATTTAAGTTCCAATTCTGATGCTCGTAAGCCACGTAGAAAGAGGAGACCAAAAAAGAGAAAGCAACAGGTTTATTGATTGTGACCAAGATCTAATTGTACTTTTCTTTATTATTGTTACTTTTTCTACAGCTTTTATGGTGGGAAATTGATTCTTGTCATTGTGCCTGTCCTGTCTTCCATCTTCTTGAGGTCCTGTGAGCTCCTATCTGATAGCCTAGTTTTTACTTTATGTAGAAATGCATGCAATTCGGTTAGATAAATACATTGTTTTGTATCAACTTCCTAACTCTGATTATTGAATAGAGAGCCAAGTATTACTTGTCATCTCTATATTACCTAGACTTCTTTTTTTGTACGAACTGGTGTTTGATATTTGTGTTCAATACACATTCAAATATGGGTTCTAGAGTATTATCCTCCATGCATGAAAAACCTTGGACAAATCAAAACATGCTTTGCATCAGACATGTACCCACACTCGAGTTCGGGTAACATAGTTTGCCATTTAAGTTTTCTAGACTTTATTTTCGTTTTCTTTTATGTGCCAGTGTCCAATATCTGTGTTCGTGTATATATATTTATATTCGGCTATGGGTATAAGAACTTCCAAATACATGAAAGAACTTAAAAAACAATAAAATAAATTAAACATGTTCTAGACACATACACAGCTGAGCCTGTGTAACACAGCTTGCTATTCATTCATTGATTTCTGATATTTCCTGCTAGATTGTTTATACTTGTAAGTAGTAACTTATTCCCTTTTCTATTTGCAGGCATGACAAAAACGCAGCTTTGGTTTTGTCCATGAGAAAACAAGTGGTGTTATACCCAGACTTGTATTGAAATTCAACAACGCTTTTTGTAGTATGTTCCAAGAATAGTTTTAGTTTTGGTTTAGCTGAAATTTAATTATTATACTACCTGTTTTTTTTTTGATGGATTTAATTGTATGTTGTCAACGCTTTGTATTGTATTCACTACAATTGATAATTGGAGAGGGATAAATGATCCTTGATTTGAGCCCTTGGAAACTATTGTCATTCTACCATATTGCAGAGTTACTAGGCTTGGTAGACAGCATTCAAATGAATTTAAATATAAAAAGGATGTACTTTATTTTCTTTTTAAAGTCCTTGGTAATCTATATCTCGGAGTTCCTTTTGGACCTTCCTTCTACTTACACGTGGCAGTTAAACTGTGCTCTTTATTTTTTTTTCGTTACATTTTACCAAAATGGTAAAACTTCAGGTTTGGCACCTCTAAAATGTTTAAATTAGAGATTTAATTTCTATATTTTAATTTTTAATATAAATTGGTCTTTATATTTTTATAATGTTATTAATTAGCTTAAATAGTTAATATGATTAACTTTTTAGTTGAAATATTACATAATTATATACAATTTGAACACTATATTACATAATTAAATACAATTTGAACACTAAGTCTTAGAGGTTAACTTGTGATTTTCAATTTTTTTAAGGTTTCCGTCAGTTTTATCTACTTTTTTTTTTAGTTTTAGAAAATTGATTAAATTTCAAGTTTAATCTATTTATTATGCCTAAATTTGTGATTTAACTGTTATACTTTAATTTCTAATGTAACTTGTTCATTGTATTTTTATAATGTTATTTTAACTTATAAAATTTTAGTTTTAGTCTTCTATTTTTATAATGCCATTAGTTAGTCTAAATATTCAATATTTTTAATTATGTCAATTAAAATGTTGTCGTCAATTTTTTTAAGAATAATATTCTAACAAAAAAATTATTTTATCATGATGAGTCCGAATGAATGTTTTTAAGAAAAAATTCATATAAACATTTTTAATGTTATTTTTATTGTTACATGAATAGCAAGTGACTTTCTTTTCTTTTCTTTTCTTTTTTTAATTTTAAAAGTTAACATTAATGAATTTAATAAAAAAAATTAATCGTGGTAGTTATTGGACATAAATTTTTAAATTAAAAAATAGAAGGTCTAAATTTCAAAAACTAAAAGTACAATCAGAAAATAATTTAACAGTCAAATTTGTATTTCATAGTTTGACACAAACAAATAATAAACCCAAAGTGAGAATCATACTATTAACTATATATAAAAATGTCCTTTTACTTACACGTGGCGGCCAAACCATGCTGCCTTTCTTTCTCTCCCCATTTTTATTTTTTGCAATTTATCCTTCTAATATGTCTATGGTCTAAATTCTTAATTATTTAAATCAAAATGCTAACGTCAATTTTTCCTAGGAACAATATTCCAACAAAAAAATTTATTTTATTATGACAAGTTTGAATGAACATTTTTAAGAAAAATCTCATATAAGCATTTTCAATGTTATTTTTTTGTTACAAGATTAACAAGTGCTTTTTTTAAAAAAACTCAAAATGTCACATTAGTGAATTTAATAGAAAAAATTTAACCGTTGTAACAATTGGACCTAAGTTTTTAAATTAAAAAAGCATAGAGTCTAAATTTTTGAAACTCAAAAGTAGAATTAGAGTATAATTTAGCATTCAAATTCGTACATCATAATTTGACACAAACAAATAATCAACACATTGTGAAGAGAGAGAATCATGCTGGTATAATATAAAAGAAAGGGCCTTCCTTTTGACACATGTACCAGTTTTCCTTTTTGCTTTATATTATAAAAATGTATAATTTAACCATTAGTCCCTATATTATGTCTAAATATATGATTTAATCAATATTTTTTAATTTCTAGAAAATTTTGTTCCCAATATTTTTATAATATTATTAGTTAGACCAAACAGTTCGTTAGGATCAATAATCACCAAGAGGTGGGTGAATTGGTTATTAAAAAAATAAAGGAAAGATGTCAAACAATAGAGACTCCAAAATTTAAAGTGGCTCAGCCCCAATTGCCTACCTCCACTTCTTTAGCTTACCACAACTAAGGATTTTCCAAATTCATTACATTTAAACCTTTCAAGGACAAAGTTTAACCTTTATAATCTTTATCTTTTCAAAAGGCAAGATATGGCCACTTCCGCTTAAGGTTTTCTACCCAAAACCTTAAGTCAACCCTCACAAAAATGAGAAATAAAGTTTGAAAGCATTATCACCTCTAGAAGGTTGATATATGAAAATTAAACACTCTCACACAATAGTACATCACTTGATGGAATAAATCAAAATTAACCCCTTAAGCTTGTATAAGAGAAAATGAGAAGAACAATGAGAAATGATTGAATTTTTTGCTCTTGATCTTTGTAAGCTAGTTTCTTGACATTTTCTATGTGTTCTAGTGCTTCATTTATACCCTCTCATGGATTAATAGTCGCTTGAGATTGATGGAAATGAATTGGATTCATTGGAGTCTTTAATTGCAGCAATAAATCTTTTTGCAGACTTTAGGTACTAGTACCCAAGCCATAGGGATTTGGTTCCTTTGGACAATCTGTGACCATTGTGGCCATGAGTATCACACCTCAGTTGGGAAGGGTGTGGTACCTCTTCATGGGGAAGCGGTACTTGGGCAATGATGCTTCTTAATGAAATAAACGGGCTGTGGTACCTCTGCATCCATTTTTCTTACTATTTCTTAGGTATTGAACTATTTTCCAAAATGGCCTGATACCCCTGAGTCACTTTGCCTACTGACTCTTGGGTATCCCACCTTTTTCGTCAGGGTACCACTCTTGACCAAGTGCATCTTGAAAATACTGTTTTTCATTTTAAAAATAACTTTAAAATGTTTTCTTACAAATCTACTTTACCAAGTTTGATTTAGAGACAATTTGTTATATCAAAACATTAGAAAATCAAACTTGACAATCTCCCCCTTTTGGATATAACAAAACTTAAAAAACTCCCTCTAAATTAAAAATTATTTTTAAGTTGTGAATCCCTTTTTTTAAAAAGAAAAAAAGAAGAAAAAAAACACTCTTTGACTATAAAGTTACAAAATTTTTAATTTGATTTTTTTTAGAGCTTTAAAAGAGACAATTATTTATATTTGGATAATTTTAAAGTTTTTAAAATTAAGTTTGTCCAACATATTTTTATTTTGAAAATGAGTGTTCAATTTGTGAATTTTAATCTATTGTCTTCCCCCCTTTTTTGTATAACTAAAAGAATTAGAAAATCAAATAGAGAGGGGCAAAGCATAAATCATAAGGCATTAAACAAGGCATGGTATATGACATAAAAGAACAAGTAGAGGAAACTAAATATCATTCAATGCATAGAAGAGAAAATTAACCAACTTAAAGCCATAAGCAACAACCATATGACATTATCCTAACAATAAAATAACCAAAATAGAGTAGAAAATATGTCAAGCAAAACATAGTAGTAGTAGTTGCAACAACAGTAGTAGTAGGAGGAGTAGGAGTAGGAGCAGGAGCAGGAGCAGGAGCAGGAGCAGGAGTAAGAGCAGGAGCAGGAGCAAGAGCAGCAAGAGTAGGAGTAAGAGTAGCAGCAGTAGTAGTAGCAGTAGCAACAATAGTAGCCGTAGTAGCAGCAATAGCAAGAGTAGTAGCTGTAGTAGCAGTAGTAGCAGTAGCAACAGTAGCAGTTGCTGTAGTAGCAATAGTAACAGTAGTAGTAGCAGCAGTAGTAATAGTTCGAAGCCTGGTTCACAGATACTCGCTATGAGTTATCTTAAAACAGTAAAGCATAATATTTTCGAAAACACATTCATGTTCTTTTCTATTGGATAAGCGAATCTCCTTATAACTCCTCACTTTGACTCAAAGAGTCTTAAAATGTCCCATAAGTGTAGCACAAATCTAAGCACTCTCCAACACACCAACATATCCCATTGAATGGAGCTTAACTTGGCATTCCCTTATCTCTCCAAACTTGTAACACCCTTAACTCGTATCTGTCACCGGAGTAGGGTTACAAGGTATTACCGATCAGTACACATCATTTAACATACATAACTCATACATTTATGCATTCATAACTCATACATTTATGCATTCATACTCAAATACCATTTAATCACAAACACATTGTCCCTTATAAGGGCCTAGAGGCCTTAAACATGATTTAGAAGTGGTTCGGGACTAAATCGATAACATATGAAAATTTTGGAAACTTAGAAAAATCTCAACCATACAGGGATCACACGCCCGTGTGAACAGGCCATTTACCTCACACTGCTCTAGACACACCAGTGTCTCAGGCCGTGTAGAAACAGGGCATACATACTGACTTGTATCACACGGCCTATGACACGCCCGTGTGCCAGGCTGTGTGAAAATTGGAGGGTATACGGACTTGGCCACATGACCGACCACATGCCCATGTGTCTAGGCCATGTAACTCATTAACTTAATTTCTAAGCATTATCAGGGGACACACGACCGTATACCATGACTGTGTGTCGCACAAGGCTGAGACACACGATCGTGTCTTTGCCCGTGTGGAAAAAAATAGACCATTTGCAAGGCCAATATGCCACCCCAATTTCAATGTACCTAGACAAGGCAAAATGTACAATTTCCATACACAAAGGGCATCCAAATCAATCCTAATTCATGCACAATTTATGCTATACAAATACAACCATTTCACTTACTCAAATATATACTAAAACGACATGATCTTTGACCTTAATTCATACAATATGTTTATATATACCAACTTAATATTCAAAACCGAAAACCATCCTCAACTCAATCAATTCATTCACTGTATTACATACTATTTAACTACCAATTTGACATATAAATTCATGCCACAATAAGACCTTTCTCAAGCTTTCATCCACCATATTTCAAATAACTATTTTAATTTCCATAATGTCTTGGTTACAACCATGCCAAAACAAACCATCTCACAAAATTCATTAACAACCATTTCTAATAGCCGAAACACAAATTGATATTAACATCATTTACAAGCCAAATCTCATGGCTATAATCACAACCAAAATACCAAATCTAGCCTATACATGCCATATACCATAAATGTATAACTCAAAAGTACCAACTTAGATGTTTGTTAGTGCGATGATGTTCCTGACGACTCCCGGATCCGAGCTAGTCTTTATTCACTATAAAACATAGAAAAATAACACGAAGTAAGCTTTATAGCTTAGTAAGCTTGTATGTGAATAACTTAATTCATCGAATAAATGCAGATCAACCAATTACACATGGCAAAACCATATACACAATAACTACAAACCTTTCTCATGTCTTAAAACATGATCAAATACAAACTCATTGAACTTCAATTATTTAATACTCAAATAGGTTCTGTACATACCTGTATCGCTTCGTGCTAACCTCTTTCTGAACCACATCATTTGTTTACCCATTGAACCATTCGGAATAGAAATTGAATACTCAGGAGTCTCATACGATAGGTACCTATACCATGGCCCGTAGCCAAATCAAGGTAACTTATCTGAAGAACTATTATCATGGCCCGAAGCAAACCATCTGATATGCATGGCCCGAAGCCAAATCTATAAAATACGCACCCGAAGTGGTAATATCAAGGCCCAAAGTCAACTCATCATATCACTTACTGACGTGTCAATAGTATCCAAAACTATTCTTAAGGTTCAACCAGGCTTTCACACTTTTCGTTTCTATCATCGAATGCATTCATAGAGTCGTTTTCACAATTCATACATTATCCATAATTTCGTTTTAACAATTTATGCAATATTAAAGCATTTTAACATACATTTATAATGTAATCATCACATACAAACTTACCTCGTATTCGAAATTGACGGATCGGTTCGACTACTCGATAACCTTGCTTTTCCCCCGATCTAAATCCGAATTCTTTCTTTCTTGATCTATATGAATTCAAAATTAACTTATTTAATCAACCATTCATTCAATTTAATCCAAAACATACATTTAGGCCTATTTACACATTAGCTGTAACGCCCCGTATCCGAGACCGTCGCCGGAGTCGAACACGAGGTGTTAACAGACTTAATTCATTACTTAAACAGCTCAAACAATTTATTTTTAAAATTTTCAGTCAAGCTAGCAATCTGCGTCACAGTCGCTTAAAAATTCATATCTCGAGTTCCAAAACTCAAAATCCAATTCCGTAAAATTTCCCTAAAACTAGACTCATATATCTATTTACTAATATTTTTATAGAATTTTTGGTCTAGCAAATTAGTACAGTTTATTAGTTAAAGTCTCTCCTATTTCAGGGTTCGACTGCTCTGACCTCTGTGTATTACGAATCAGATATCTCCTTGGACAGAGTTTCAATAGCTATGCCGTTTGTTTCTAATAAAACTAGACTCAATAAGGAATCTGTACATATAAATCATGACTTATAATTATCTTTTAAAAATTTATAGTGAATTTCCAAAGTCAGAACAGGGGATCCAAAAATCGCTCTGGCCTTGTTTCACAAAAATTTGAACATCTTATAAAATATAACTCATATACCTGTTTTGTTCCATCCATATGAAAATAGACTCATGATTCTTCAATTCCATATTTTATTCACCATCTAATTGTATCTCTACTATTTTTAATGATTTTTCAAACTCACGTCATTGCTGCTGTCTGAATCTATTTTATGGTAAAATTTACCTATTTCATGTTTTCCATGGATTAGCTAGTAATTTAGCATACATAACACCAAATATGATCATGATTAGCCATTCCAATGGCTAATCATTACCAAGCATTTCCATACCACTCAATAACCATATCATAAGACCATATATACAAAATGATTATAATGCTATACATGCCATACTCAAAATATGCAAGCCATTATGCCAAGATGGTATACGGATATAGTGTGAGCATGCCTCCGACCGTTCCCGATTTCCGAGCTGGCTTGTCAACACTACAAGAAATCACATGCAAATAGCAAGTAACACAACTATATAAGCAAACATAAAACATCATTTTCATAATCATCACCGAGACATTCATATCACATTTTCATTTATCATCTTACCATATTGTTGTTATATCCAGTTTTCAACCCGAGGGTTAAGTACATACCTGTTCAAAGTATTCATTTCACAACACTTACCAGTACGTCCCTTTCATCTCGAGTATTCCTCCATTTGAGTAGAATTTTACCCGTTGAACACATCGGAATATAATTCGGATACATGGAAAGTTTGCACATAAGTGCCACATATGTAGCCAAGCTACCATGTAACCCGCCCATAAGTGAACTCGGACTCAACTCAACGAGCTCGGGCGTTCGCATCCATAAGTGAACTCAGACTCAATTCAACGAGCTCGGATGCCTAGTTACATCTCTCGAACTCGGACTCAACTCAATGAGTTCGGACATTCGCATCCATAAGTGAACTCGGACTCAACTCAACGACTTCGGATGCCCAAATATCCTAGTGACATGTCACTTGTATCCTAATCCATTCCTAAGGTTCAACGGGATTTTCATCGAACACATCTCCATGCCATCTTCCGTAAAATACCGAAACCAATACTCGGTAGCACTTTATATTTAACAAATAATTCACATAATTTGCATTTTATTCGAAAATAACCACAAAACATATATTTCATGATAAAAATCAGCATATCATATAATTAACATCAATAACTTAAAAATAACAATTATACTACATTATTTACACATAAACTTACCTCGTATGCGAAAATGGCTACTTTTACCATTTCGTCCACAACTTGGTATTTTCCCCATTTTAGCCCGAATTTTAGTTTTCCTTGCTCTATCATTTAAAATATAGTCTAATTAGGACTCACATTATTCAAATTGACCCAAAATCATATTTTGGCAAAATTACAGTTTTGCCCCTAAACTTTTGCATATTTACACTTTTGCCCCAAAGCTCGTAAATTAAACTTCAGCCTATTTTCTTATGTTTTATGACATGCTGATCATTTTTCCATTCTATGGTAACATCAAATTCTCACTCTAACATGTACTTATGACAATTAGGTATTTTTACCGATTAAGCCCTTTTGCTCGTTTTCAGTTAAAACCGAGTAGTACAAGTTGTCTAACATAATTTAAAACCTCATATTCTATCATAAAACACCAAAATACACAAATTTCACCTATGGGTATTTTTCCAAATATGAACCCTAGGTTGAATTATTGCTAGCATAAGCTAAATCGAGCTACCGGGACTCCAAAAACGTAAAAATCATTAAAAACGAGGCTAGAACGGACTTACAATCGAGCTTGGAAGCTTGAAAAACCCTAGCCATGGTTTCTCCTTGCTATATTCGGCCATGGGGTTGAAGATGAGCAAAATTGGCTTTTAATTTTGTATTTTAATTCATTTTACCCCTAAATGACCAAAATGCCCTTACTACTAAACTTTCCAAAAATTCCATCCATGTCTAATTTTTGTCCATAGACTTAGAAATTGGTAAAATTTCTATTTAAGACCTCCTAATTAATATTTCAAAACAATTTCATACTAGAAACTTCTAGAATGCAAATTTTACAAATTATTCGATTTAGTCCCTAATTTCAATTTAAGCACTTTATGCATAAAATTTCTTCACGAAATTTTCACACAATCATGCAATCATATCATAGACCTAAAAATAATCATAAAATAATTATTTCTATCTCGGATTTTGTGGTCACGAAACCACTATTCCGACTAGGCCCAAAATCAGGATATTACATTAGCTCCTAAACTTTCACACTTTTAACAATTTAATCCTTATTTCAGAAAACACAAAATTAACATAATTTCAATAAACCTAAGCTTGGATGAATTATTTATAGATCCCTAGCAGCCCAAAACTTCCATTTATTTCACTTTTCAACCACTTAATTTGCATTTTTCACAATTAAATCCCTATTATGCATTTTCATCAAAAATCACTTTACAAAACATGAAAATCTATCATAAAAGAATTCATATTTCATCTTCAAAGACTAAAGAACACATAGATTCAACAATGGCAATTCTCAAAATCTTTAACATTTTTGAAATCTAAGGTACGGGCTAGCTAGAATACGAAGCAACGATCTAAAAAACGTAAAAAATCATTAAAAACTGAGTCAAAATCACTTACCAATTTAGACTTACAAGTACCGAACCGTAAAACTTAATCAAATGCTTTATTCTTTATCAACATTCGACCAAAAGAGAGAAAGATGGAAAAAAATTCATTTTGTTTTTATTTATTATATGTTAATTATGCTAATTACCAATAAAACCTTAATGAAATACCATTAATATCATCCATTTAATGCCCAATATTTTCCACCCACCATTTTAATGGTCTAATTACCATTTAAGGCCACCATAATTAAAAGCCAAAGCTATTTGACACCTTTAACTAATAGAACATGCATTTTACATTTTACGCGATTTAGTCTTTTTTACCAAATTAAGCGTTCAAATAGTAAAATTTCTTTACAAAACTATCACACATACATGCTGTCATGCTGTAAACACATGAAATAATATTAAAATAATTTTTCGACATCGAATTTGTGGTTCCAAAACCATTGTTCCGATTTAGCCAAAACTGGATTGTTACAAAACTTGTCCCAGGGCCTCTCGTCCAAATAAAAAAAATATAAAGGTGAGTATTCACAATCCTGTGCGTGCTGTTATATCCAACAATTCAAAGATTATTGTAACAGACCACTTGGCAAAGTCTTGGTATCTGGTTACTGTTTGGTGTCCTTGTAAAAAGTGTAGATATGAGTAAGTAAAGTGTTTATTTTTTCAAAGTAGAGAATTTTTTGTATGCGCCACTTGGCGAACTCTTAGCTTTGGCATAGATCTGTGGTTTGGCAGACTATTTTGTTAAGTGTACAACACCTAGATGCTTTGGTGAACTCGTTTGGTTTGTAGTTGAATAGATTTGTTTATTGTTTTAGTAAAGAAATTTAGTTAGTTAAGTTGAGACTTAGATGGAATGGAACTAAGCTACTGTATATGAAAAGACTTAAATTATGATAAGTGTAATACCACTAACCTGTATCCGTCACCGTAATAGGGTTATGAAGCATTATCGGAGATTACAATTCAAAACAATCAAAAAATTAAAACATTTAATTCACATTGTTAACCATAGAAAAACCAAAAAAAGGCATATATATTGTCCCTTATTTGAGCCCTCGAGGCCTTAAAAATACATTAGAAACAAGTTGGGACTAAATAAAAAACATATAGAATTTCTCAGAAAAAAATAGAAATTTTCAACTACAGGGGTCAATGGCCGTGTGACTCACACGACTGAGACACACGCCCGTGTCTCAGGCCATGTAGGCATTCAAAGTAGGGACACACGACTGTGTCCCAGCCCGTGTAACTCTCTGAATTGGGTTACACGGCCAAGCCACATGCCCGTGTGCCAGGCCGTGTACCCTTTGAAATGGCCTCACACGCCTATGTGCCAAGCCGTGTGCTAGGCTGTGTAACTGCCTGACTTGCAACCCTTTGAAAGCTATAGTGGACACCTGGCTGAGACACACGCCCGTGTCTCTAGCCATATGGACGAAAAATAGACCATTTCCAAGCCATTTTTCTCACCCATTTAAGCACATACCTAGAACAATTTACCATATATACACAAGCCTTTAAGTTGCACTTAAAACATGAATAACTAAGCTAAATCAATATAGCAAATATTCATACAACCAATATGCCCAAAGGGCACCTCAATCACAAATCCAACATGTACCTAATGGTTGCATAAACTAAGCACAAAACATCTAATTTGTAACTAAATTCATATTAACAATTACCTCCATGTTCACATATTATAGTCACACTCATTATAACAATTTGGCCATTCAATATCCATTAACAAAGAATTAGCATAAATAGCCATGTATATAATAGCTACAACTAATAAACCAAAATAACCACTTTCAAACATATCCAAGAACAACACATAGCATACATTTTAACTACCATTACATCTTCCACCATTCAAGCGCCAAATACATGTATGTGCTAACATAACAACTTAATTCATCAAACATTAAAACCATTCACAAGTGTTTGCCTTCATAACGTTATATCAAATCAAAAGATTTATGTAACAACCTGTTATCAGTGAAATTAGAATAGTGGTTTTAGGATCACAAATCCGAGTCAAAAAGAAAATTTATTTTAATATTATTGTATGGTCTGCATCATGATAGGAAAGACATACGAAAATTTTGATAAGAAAATTTTACTGATTACATGTTTAATTATAGAAAGGACCAAATTGCATGAAATGCAAAAGTTGAATTCTAGTAGCTAGAAGGGTTAAATAGCTATGGAATTCAAAAATTGAGAATTAGACCAGTAAGAAAAATTAGTAGATATTTTTGATGATTCATCATGAAAAATTAGAAAAAGAAATGGACTAAATTGGAAATTAAAATAAATAAAAGATGATAAATAAAATAAATATCTAATATAATCAAATTATATCATCTTCTTCCCCAAATTCTATGGAAACCCTAGGAAAGAGAAAGAAAATCAAGCAAGCCTAATTGGGTAAGAAATCTTGTCCCGTTTTTAGTAATTTTTATATTTTTTAGATCGGAATAACCTAATCTATCTATTTTGGGGATAAATTTGTAAAGTTATCAAAGCATTAAAAGTTTTCCATGGATGAATATGCTGAAAATTTGAAATTTATGGTAGAAAATGAAAGATTATTGATAAATAAACTACTTTTGTAAATGAAATTTCTATGAAATTGTGATTTTGGGACTAAATTGTAAAGATGTAAAATTCATGGAAGATTTCTGATATTTGTCAAATATATGTTCTATAAATTTTATATGTAAATTTTAGTTAGGCTTGGAATAATGGTTAAATTGCATGAATTTCATTTTCCGAGCCTAGAGATGAAATTGGAATTAATGAAAAGTATATGGGCAAAATGATAATTTTTCCTAGGATGTGAATTGAATTAAATTGAGTATGAAATGGATTAAATTGACATTAAATTCATTTATATAGATTGGGAAAGATCAAATAAAGAGTTAGATCGAGGAAAAGAAAAACTATCGGATTAGTAGATCTTTGTATATTAGCAAGTGACGAGGTAAGTTATGTAACTAAATTTGTGTATTTATATGCTTGAATTGAATGTCGTGTATGAGAATTAGGTAGTTGTTGTGCATATGAAAATTGAATACATATCCGAAAATTGCCGATAAATTATAAGTCCCGTTTGAATAAATGAAGTTTGGTGGATACGAGTTTCCCGATTGGTTGTGGGTTTTCATATGTTGCAGACACACTATAACTTTTACGAGCATCCTGTTATAAGCCCTCTTGAGCTTCCTGTTACATGGTTCCTGTGAGCATTCTGATCGGTAGTGATTTTACATGTGTTGCGGACTACTGTAACTCTTTGTGAGCATCCTGTTATACGATCGGTTGTGATCCTGCATATATTGCGAACACAAACGCAACTCTTTATGAGCATCCTGATATAGGCTCTTTGCGAGCTTCTTGATATGGCTCACTTGAACATTTTGTTATATGGCTACCCGAAGCTCCCTAATAAGAACTCTTCAGAGTTACCTGTTAAGCTCAATGAGCTTTCTGTTTTGAACTCTTATGAGTTTCCTGATTTAGCCCGGATAAGCTTCCTGTTACATGTCTCACATGAGTATCCTGTTATATGGCTCGAGAGAATGGTTCCTAATTATGTACCCTAATGGGTACCCCTAGATATGAATTGATGGATTTTCAGTTTTGTACACTTTAGGTGTACTACATTGAGCGTATCCATCGATAATTCAAATAAATTCAATGGGAAGAGTTTTGACATGGTTAAATTGAACTTAAGATGATTGATTATGGAAATGCTCATGTTATATGGAAATATGATATGAAAAGAACCTGTTTATGAAAGTTATTACATGATGAGCTCATCCTTGATTTTTGATGTTTACATGATAGACATGACTAACAAGTTTCTTGAGATCATATGTGTTTAGGCAAATGGCCATAATGAATTGGAGGCATGCGTGTATACTTATTTTGAATGTACATTATTGGTAAGTTAAATTCTTGTTATACAAACTTACTAAGCATTTGAGATGCTTACTCGGTTTTCTTTTCTCTGTTATATAGTGCTTGAAAGCTCGTAAAGGTTGAAATTAGTCATCTTTCAGCTCGTTTTGGTATAAATAGCAAACTTATTTTGGTATAATGGCATGTATAGGATAACTTGGTCAATGTTGGCATGTAAATGGTTGTTTGTAATCTAGCCATTGGAATGGTTAGTGATGGTATTTGTGGTGAATATATATATGAGGTTATAGTATGGTTAATATATGTATTCTTGGTATGGTTAAATTGAAGGATGATAAACATATATGTTTTTAAAAGGGTAAATTTGAATACATGTGATGATATATCATGTATAATGGTTAATGTTGGCTTGGTTTTAATGTCTTCAATTGATTGGTATATGTATGCAAGTATTAATGTAGGTTAAGACAATTTGGATGAGAAAAGTGGCCATGAAAATGGCCTATTTTCATCCACACGGGTAGAGAAATAGGTGTGTGTCTCAACTGTGTGTGACATACGGCCATGCGCATGAACGTGTGGTTTGGCCGTGTGTCCTCTGCATCTTATAAATTAGAAAAAAATACTTCAAATTGTTCACACAGGTAGAGACACGAGCATGTGTCTTAGCCGTGTGTGACACATGGCCTAGCATATGACTTGGCTGTGTGAATCCTACACCTAATTTTTTAAAAAAATTAAATTATGTAGATGACCTGGCACACTGGCGTGTGGCTTGCCATGTAACTCAAGTCAAAGAGTTACACGAGTATGGACATGGGCTGGGACACGACCGTGTGCCTTACATCGAATGCCCGCACGGCCTATTCACACGGGCCCCTACATCTAGGAAAATTTTTGAAATTTTTTGAAAAAAATTCTCTAAGTTTCTGATTTAGTCCCGACTTGTTCCTAATGTATAAATAGGACCTCAAGGGTCCATTTAAGGGAAAAAAATGATTGAATTATGATTTGTTTCGGATATGAATAGCAAAAGACATGAACTAATTGTAATTGATCTGTAAACTCCGGTAATGCTCTGTAAACTTGTTCCGGCGATGGATACTGGTCAGGGGTGTTACAATTTATATATACAAACCTAGAAAACAAAGTATCTAAACACATAACTTAGTAGTTCATCATTATACCAAAAACAACTAGAGACACACACATATATACATTTATTGCCACATATGCATGCCACAACTCTAAAGAGTTCAAAAGCTACTAACTATGATGGATAGTGTGAGTCAAAGATCCAATCTATCCAAAGTCAGCAAAAGTGATCTACAAAAGTCAGCAAAAGTGATCTACAAAATGACACATAGACACATATAAGCTTATGATGCTTAGTAAGAACATAACAAATTAATTAACTTAAAAATTATGACTAAAACACATATTTTACATGATTGAAGTAACCGAAATATAATCAAGGGCATGTAAGTTCAAATCAGGGGTACCAAAGTACTACAGGGGCACATATGTGCATTCAGGGATTCCGAAGTACAACAAGGGCTTGTATGTGCATTCAAGGGTACCGAAGTACAATAGGGGCATGTATGTGCGTTCAGGTATAATTACATAACAATTAAATACTTAATTATAAAATACCAATATATATATATGAAAATTTTAATTATACAATTTAATATTATGAACTTACATTGACAACTAGCGTGTAAGAGTACGATCGACTAATCAGCAACTTTCACCTTCTCTCAATTTAAATCTGATTGAGGTTTGTTGTAACACCCCTAACCTGTATCCGTTGCCAGAAAGGGGTTACGAGGTATTACCAAACTAAACCCAACTTTCGGATAATCAAAGACACGCATATAAATTAATCATCTTAAAACATCACAACAGAACATATACTAAATCAAACCAAAAATTACAAGTTACACATAAATTAAATAACATACAACCATAATCGTTATCAAATGGCCGGATATAAGCATATGAATTTAAACGTCTCATAATTCATTACTTAAAACCAAACATACATGTAATCCTTATTATAATTCTATCTAAACCAACTTACTTATTAAAAACCAAAGTTACTATTAATATGGTCATTTAGTAAATCTTTAGCCAAATATATATATATTGTAACGCCCCGAAGTTGGCCTAGAAGAAATGGGCTTTGAGTATCGGAACAATTGGAATTTAGTTGTGCAAGAAAATTTCACAAATGGATTGTCTGCTGTAATGGCTAAGTGTTTGGGCATATTTAGTAGTGTTAGAGAAGCCTGGGTTCAAGTTCTTGCTTTTGCAAAAGTTTTAGTTATTCCTCTTAAATGAATTTAGATTTTAGCATTTAGGCCTTATATTTAAACGTGAGGGGTTTTTGTCACAAATAAGCCTTGTGGCTTGTGGCAAGTGGCGTGACTTGGTAACTGGGAGAACTTGGGTTCGAATCCCATGGCATACAAGGTGTATTTATTTTATTACCATAAGGTGAGAAAGGTAGTGTTGGATTGAAATTCTATTGAGGTGGTTGTGGACTTGGTCAAAGTGAGAGAATCAAGGGTTTGGATGATGGTTGTTATGGATATGGAGGAGATTTTGGTGGAGAAAATCGTGGAGTTTGACAAGGGGTGGAGTTGGCTGAATTTGGGATTCTTTGGGTACCAAATTAGTCTTAGGCACTTAGTGCCGAATTGGTCTAGTTCATGGGGTTTTGGTAGCTGCTCCTTTTCTCTCTTTTGGTTTCGTACTCCTTTGATAGCCGAGTTGCGTATTGACCATTTGGGTTTTTTTTCTTTCTCCTTTGACTTTCTTCTTAGGTTTGTACTTTGTTCATTTTGCCAAAACTTCTAAGGGCCAATTGCCTAATTTTGGCTATCTTCTCCGAAGCTTTTCTTTTCACTTTTCTTTTCTCTTCTCCATAATTCCCTCTGCCGAATTTATTCTTCTCCTCTTGTCTCACTCACCTTCTGTCTTCATCTTGGCCGAGTATAGTTTCTTTCTTCCCCATTATCTCTTTTCCTTTGGTTTTTCTCCTAGCCGATTGTCCCTCTTTCTTTTCTTCATCTTCTTTTGGTTTTTCCCTACTTTTTGGTATGGGTCGATTGCTTTTGTGCCTACTATTGGTGTTGTGGTTTTGGTCTCACAAGAGTTCTAACGAATCGATAGGTACTCGTATGGTCTCTCTCTTGTTTCTCGATCGTTCCAATATGTGTTTAAATCTGTTCTTTTAAATCTTTTTGGAAGCTGAATGTTTTCTTCTTATATTTTCTAACTACGCTTCTCATTCTTATTTGCGTTGTAATATGCGATGGTTTCTAGAGATTTTAGTGGAGTAAAGGAGTGTAAGAGTTTTGGAGTAAATGTCACATTCACTGTTACTGGTGGCTTTGCGACATTTATTGTTTCTAGTAGCTATGCTGCATTATTATTACTGGTAGTTTTGCTCCGATATTGGTGTGCTGGCTGGGTGGGTCGATTTATATCCCCACATGGCATGTTGTTTGGTACGGGTGGTGTGCTGGCTTGTAACACCCCAAACCCGGCCTAGACGTTATGGCCGAATCGAACATGCCACATCAAAGCGTTCAAAAACATTTCAGGTCGTTGTTCTAGAAAACTTACTTAGTGTTTTAAAAGATAATTTTAAAGCAGGTTAAGGTGAATGGAAGCTGAGCACCAGGTAGGAAATCAAAAAGGAAGAGGTGAGTCCATCAGACTGCTTCAGTACCAAGCTCCCTTCGGATCTAATCCTAGACATACACACCGCCATTGCCACACCTTAACGTCATGTATATTTCCAGGAAACCAATTTGATTAAGTCCTTTTTAGGAAAAGTGATTAATTTTGTAAATATTTTCATTGCAGAAGCTTTACTTGTTGTCGTGTTATTTTGAAATCAATTACTATTTTTTTGAAAACACGTCCTAAAGTTATCCAATTCCAACAGTTAAATATAAGTATTACCTACCTTAACAAAACATATTAAAACCATCAAAAATAATTAAGCGGCCTTATTACAATTATTAAAAAAAATCGAAACCTTAAACGTAAAATAAATGTCCAGTTCACCGGAAGAGAGTCAAACTTGCTAAACGTATGGCCACTCCGAATCCCTCACAGCTCCAAGCCCACTATGGTTGGGGATTACCTACGTGGATGGAAATAAAGGGGTGAGTTTGGGGAAACTCAGTGTGTAAATTAACCCAACCATAGCCTATATCAGCTCAACCACAGAAACAGAATAAGTTGGCCTTAGCCCAGAACAGAAGTCAGATTAAAGCCCATAGGCCCATAACAGAACAGAACAGATATTACATGTCTATGCAAAACCCAACCCATATCCAACCACATGCACCCCCATACCAACCTTTCACTATGTGGGGAGACTACTCGACCCACCCAACCGCTACACGCCACAGAAATATGCAGCATTGCTGCCAGAACAGATAATGTGACAGAGTCACCAGAACATATAATTGTGGCAGAGCCACCAGAACAGATATATGTGGCACAGCCACCAGATCAGATAAATGTGGCATAGCCACCAGGACGCTTCCTCCATAATATAACCATGTCCCCATGCAGCAGATATACAATCATGGCATATATCATACAAAATTAAATTATCATGCTTTTTAGTGAAAAGTAACCCTAGGGGTATAATGGTAATTTTGCACCTAGGGTATATCAGTAATTTTCATACATAGGGGTATTCAAGTAATTTAACTATTCTTAGGGTTTTCATGCATAGCATAGCCATTTACATATGACCAAAAACACTTACCACTTTTTCTTACCGTATTGGGCCCGTTAGCCTACTATCCTAATTTTGGCCCATTAAGCCCAAAAACATCGAAATGCACAGAATCGTGCACTCTACAGTCTTATCACTTTAATCTACCATATACATCAAACTACTAATCTCACGAGCATTCGCACACTCGCATGCTCTTAAAATGTCGGCTTTTCGACATTTCGACTTTTCGGCTTTTACTGATCTAGTCTATAAGAGGGTGCCAGTTACACACCTGATTGCGATGGTATGCTGACGAGATCCACACACGTACTACCTACAGTTGAATTACTAACACATTAATCTAACTTATCGAAAATGAACTACGTAATAACCCCTTACCACATTTGGCCAAAGGCACCTTAGGCACTAGCGATCATACCTTTGCCGAAGTTAGCGATTATGTTTTGATCCAGTCGCTCCGATTGTCCAAGCCTTCGATCAGCAGCCTTTAGATCCCACTATTATCAAAATAAAACAGTTATAACCCCCCTTAGAGCTACATGCCCAAATTGACAGCCCCGCTAACCTTTAGGGGTTTGTGTTTTTCTAAAACCCAAAATAATGATTAAGTTAAAAAAAACTTACCACCGGTTCCTTCAGTCAATGACTCCAATTAACTCCTACTCCATTCTGACGTAGATTTATCCCTCAAATGATAACAAAAGTTGAGCCTTTAGTGATCTTAAAATTTGGCTATGACCCTATGCCTATGCGTTTTCGGCTTTTTGTAATAGTGAAGAAAAGATGAGGTTTTGTAGTGGCTTTGTTGACAGAAACTTAAGGTTCAGAGGACAAGAGAATCGGTCAAGAAAATGAGGGAGAATAAGAGAGTTTTGCCTAGAAGAAAATGGCACAAAAGAAATCAGGCCTTCGGGATTTCGACTTTTTGAGGCAATCGACTATAGGCTTAGAACAATGGAAAAAAAATAGTGTAGGGTAGAGTGGTGGAAGGATTCGGCTATGGAGAAAAGAAGAGGAGAAAGTAGATGGAGAGAAAAAGAAAAGAAGAGAAGAGGAGGAACGATGGTCAGAAAAACGGCACAACTTACCCCTAATGCCGAACTTATACTGGCACTTAACCTAGCCGAAATTGCCCCCCTAAAGCACCCCTTGGCCAGCCAATTCTTGCTCCTCAAAAGTCCACCATTCGGCCAACACTGTTCTCCCTAATCAGCTCCTAAATCCCCTCCCTTATCATCTCCTAAATCCTATCCCTTATCAACTCCTAAATCCTCTCCTGACAGACTTTCACTTCAGTTCCACTGCTTACCTTTTCTGTACATAAAAATTAATATCACTAATTTGCTTACCTTGCGACTCGAACCTTAGCTCTCCTTGGTCATCCACACGCCACCTCTAAAGCCCCCCAAGTGGCGTCACATGCCAACTTACCACAAGCTTCCTTGTGTTTTATTTTACCCAGTTAATTCTTAAAAGCCCAGTTAACCAGAACCCCTTTTCTTATGGAACTAGAATTAACTAAAATTACCGAGTTTTAACTTACGCTTGGGCCTTCTAGAGGCCCACTAACATAATTAAATCTACACCCATGCAAACAGAATAAAAAAATTTTAAATTCGCCAACGTACACAGAATTCCCGAGAATTGGGGCGTTACAACTCTACCCTCCTTAAAGAAATTTCGTCCTCGAAATTTACCTGATCCAAACAGATGAGGGTATTGCTGTTGCATCGCCTCTTCCGGCTCCCAGGTAGCTTCCTCTCTGCCATGATTACGCCAAAGCACTTTCACTAATGGGACAGATTTCCTTCTGAGAACCTTAACATCTCGAGCCAATATTTGCACAAGCTCATCCTCAACGGTCAAATCAGTCTGAACTTCAATAACTGCAACCGGCACGACATGAGCAGGGTCAGAACGATAATTCCTTAACATGGAAACGTGAAAAACATCGTGAATCCTGTCTAACTCTGGAGGCAATTCCAGTTGATAAGCTACTGGGCCTACTCGCTTCAAAATCCGATAAGGCCCAATGAACTGCGGACTCAGCTTGCCCTTCTTGCCAAACCTTAATATCTTCTTCCAAGGAGAAACCTTCAAGAAAACCATATCACCTACTGAGTACTCAATCTCCTTCTGCTTCAAATCTGTATATGACTTTTTCCTATCAGAAGCTTCTTTTAACCGATCCCTAATTATTCTGACCTTATCCTCAGTATCAACTACCAACTCTGGTCCAAGAACTTGTCACTCTCCTAGTTCAGTCCAACAACTAGGGGTACGAAACCTTCGTCCATACAGTGCTTCAGACGGTGCCATTTGAATACTCGCCTGGTAACTGTTATTGTACGCAAATTCTACCAACGACAAGTAATCCTCCCAACTACCTCAAAAGTCCATTACGCATCCCCTCAACATATCCTCCAGAATCTGAATAACCCTTTCTGATTGACCATCAGTTTGGGGATGGAAAGTCGTGCTAAAGTTCAATTACATCCCCAATGCGTCATGCAGCTTTTGCCAAAATCGAGATGTGAATCTAGGATCTCGGTCAGAGATAATTGAAACTGGGACTCCATGAAGTCACACAATCTCTGCCACATACAGCTTGGCTAACCTTTGAAGTGAGAAGTCAGTACGTACAGGTATGAAATGGGCTGATTTGGTCAACCTATCCACAACCACCCACACCGAGTCTTTCTTCGATGGTGTCAAGGGCAGCCCACTTACAAAGTCCATGGTTACCCTCTCCCACTTCCAAAGTGGTATCTTTACCGGCTGCAACAGTCCAGAAGGTAATTGGTGCTCAACTTTCACTTGCTGGCATGTCAGACCTTTTCCTACAAACTCCGTTACTTCTCGTTTAAGTCCAGGCCACCAGTACACTTCTCGCAAGTCGTGATACAACTTATTCCCTCCAAGATGCATGGCACACAGTCCCCCATGAGCTTCCTTTAATATTGCCTGCCTCAAGTCAGAGTCCTTCGGAACACAAATTCTTCCTCGGAAAATAGAACTCCTTCACTATTTAACCCAAATCAGAAGTTTCCCCTTCCTTAACTTGTTGAAAACGAGTGACCAAAGACTCATCATTCAACTACTTTTCCTTAATCTGTTCCACCCAGGTTGGTCTCACTTGCAACTCAGCCAATAGACTTCCATCATCTTACAGACTCAGACGAGCAAACATTGCTCTCAAATCAGATACAGTTCTACGACTTAGATCATCGGCTACCACATTAGCCTTGCCTGGGTGATACTCGATCGAACAGTCATAATCCTTAAGCAACTCAATCCATGTCCTTTGCCTAAGGTTTAGCTCCTTCTGAGTCAACAAATTCTTAAGACTCTTGTGGTCTATGTATATAATACACCTTTCTCCGTACAAGTAATGTCTCCAAATCTTAAGTGCAAATATCACCGCCGCCAACTCCAAATCATGAGTAGGATAGTTCCCCTCGTGAGGCTTAAGCTGTCGTGATGCATATGCAACCACCTTACCTTCTTGCATCAACACGTAGCCCAAACCTACATGTGATGCTTCACTGTACACCGTAAAATCCTTCTCAGACTCCGGCTGAATTAACACAAGTGCTTTAGTCAGAACTTTCTTCAACTTCTCAAAAGCTTCCTGCTACTTCTCACTCCATACAAACGATACTCCTTTCCTTATGAGTTTTGTCAAGGGTGCTGCCATCACAGAAAAACCTTCCACAAACCTTCTGTAGTATCCTGCCAATCCTAGAAAACTCCGTATTTCCAACACTGACCTAGGCGGCTTCCACTCCAAAATTGCATCAATCTTCTAAGGGTCCACCTTAATCCCTTCAGCAAAGACCACATGTCCTAAGAAGGTTACTTCCTTTAACCAAAATTCACACTTGCTGAACTTCGCATAAAGTTCCTTCTCCCTTAACACTTGCAGCACTTTACGGAGATGCTCATCATGCTTTGCTTCCGTTTCAGAATATACCAAGATGTCGTCAATAAAGACGACTACGAACTGATCTAAAAATGGTTGAAACATACAATTCATCAGATCCATAAACGCTGCAGGAGCGTTCGTCAATCCAAACGGCATAACCAGAAACTTGTAATGACCATACCGAGTCCTGAATGCCGTCTTGTGGATATCTGCCTCCTTGACCCTTAACTGATGATATCCAGATCGAAGGTCGATCTTGAAAAATACAGAAGCTCCTCTAAGCTGGTCGAACAGATCGTCAATCCTTGGCAGTGGATAATTATTCTTAATCGTCAGTTTGTTCAACTGGCGATAATCAATGCACATCCGCATCGTACCATCCTTCTTTTTCACGAATAGCACCGGCGCTCCCCAAGGAGACACACTTGGCCTAATGAAGCCCCTATCCAACAACTCCTGAATTTGTGCCTTTAACTCCACTAACTCCTTCGGTGCCATCCTATATGGTGCGATGGACACGGGCTTCATTCTAAGCAACAAGTCGATTCCAAACTCAATTCTCGGTTCGGAGGCAATCCTGGAAGCTCCTTCGGAAAAACATCTTAGAACTGTTTTACGGTCCTGACCCTATCCACCATTAGTCCCTCCTCTCCCGACTGACTTACAAATACCAAATTAGCCTCACAACCTTTCTGAATCCACTATTCGGCTCTTAATGCCGACACCACATTGGACAAATAATCCCTTCGTTCCCCTATCACCATAACCTCCTCACCTTTCGCAGTCCTTAACACCATTCGCTTAGCTGCACAATCCAGAGTCGCCTTATGCTTAACAAGCCAGTCCATTCCCAGAATGAGGTCAAAATCCCCAAATGGTAACTCCATCAGATCTCTAGGGAAAGTCCTACCTTGAGTTTCTAAGGGTACATCCCTATACAGTTTGTCTACCCTAACCGAGTGACCCAAAGGACTTAGCATAGATACCCCACTCGCAATCTTCTCAGAGAGCACACCCAGTGACCCAGATATAGCCCATGCAACATAGGAATGAGTAGATCCAATATCCACCAAAGCAGTATACGGCATGCTAGAAACCAAAAACGTGCCCGTTATGATGTCAGGTGCGTCGCCCTCCTCTCGACGACGAGCTGCATACACCAACGCTGGCTGTCTAGCTTCAGCATTTTCGGCACCCCTGCCAAGTGCCCCTCGGCCTCAACCATTTCCATTCCTACCTTGCCCACGTCCTCTCGGTGGTTGTGGTCCACCTTTCATGGGTTGAGCAACCCTCTGTACAGCAACCTGAGCCTGATCAGCTCTCTTAGGACAGTCCTTAACTCTATGCTCCATAGATCCGTATCGAAAACAAGCACCGGAACGTTTCCTACACTCGCCCAAATGTACCTTACCACAGTCTCCACAAATTGGTGGTCTAACCACATTCATTGCCACTGCTCGAATTGGTTCCTCCACTCTTGCTCTCTTAACATTCCTATTAGCACCACCTGAGGGCCCTGAATCCCTCCGAAAATGGTTTTGATCCTTCTCCTGATTCTGCTTTTCAGCCCGCTTAACCTCCTCAGCTATCTTTGCCTTCTCTACCAAGACTGCAAAGTCCCACTCCCTCTGCGGAGCAATCAACACCCTAAGGTCATCCCTAAGACCATCTTCAAAGCACACACTACGCTCATATTCCATAGCGACATGCCCACGGCATATCGGCTCAGCCTCAGAAACTCGGCCTCGTACTCAGCAACTGTTTTACCTCCTTGCACCAGATTCAAGAATTCTTTTCTACGAGCGTCCACATAACTTGCCCCAACATACTTCCCTTTAAAGGCCGTCTTAAATAGTTCCCAAGTTACCCTATCAGCTGGGGTCCCTTCTCTCACAGTGAGCCACCACTAATAGGCCTTGTCCCGCAATAACGATACGGCTCCCTTCAGCTTCTGCTCCACTGAGTAGTCCAAGTCATCCATAATCCGTTTCATGGCCTCCAACCAATATTCTGCCACATTTGGGGCTACACCAGACACACCCTTAAAGATCTCCGCTCCGTTAGCCCGAAGTCGTTTAGAAATAAATTCCTGAATTTTGTTGCCCGTACCTGCCCTGACAACCCTTTCCAGAACTCGAAGCATTACCTGTGACAGGGCATCATCCCCGGCACCACGGTCATGAGACTCCACCTCCGTTGCCGGTGGTACTGGTGCATCCACCGCCGACATATGTCCCGAAGATGAAGATCTCGCTCGAGCACTTCCTCGGCCCCATCCACGGCCTCTTCTACGAGCGGCTCTTGTACTCATATCGTATTATCTGATTGCGAATTTTATGCATTAATTCAATATTCTAGTGCTTATTACAGATGTTTTATAATCAGACAGTAATTCAAAATTTGTTTTCGCAGAATCGAAGTCTAGCTACAGTTTCAATCTCTTATCAAATTTTCCTAAGGTTTTAGTATCATCCTATCTAGAGTATCCTAGTAGGGTTTCAGTACAGACAGATAATTCAGGAAAATATTTAGAAAGGTTCAGAGTAATACTTACAGGCTTGGGCCAGAGATTCGGAATGCCACCTTCTAAAGATCTAAATTTTTAAAATCGAGTTTTTTTATATATATTTTGTTTTAAAAAATCTTTGTTTTTGTAAACCCAATCCATAGCTGAGTTGTTGCAACCTGGCTCTGATACCACTAAATGTAACACCCCAAACTCGACCTAGACGTTATGGCCGGATCCGACATGCCACACCAAAGCGTTCAAAAACATTTCAGGTCGTTGTTCTAGAAAACTTACTTAGTGTTTTAAAAGATAATTTTAATGCAGGTTAAGGTGAATGGAAGCTGGGCACTAGGTAGGAAACCGAAAAGGAGGAGGTGAGTCCATCGGACTGCTTAAGTACCAAGCTCCCTTTGGATCCAATCCTAGACATGCACACCGCCGTTGCCACACCTTAACGTCATGTATATTTCCAGGAAACCAATTTGATTAAGTCCTTTTTAAGAAAAGTGATTAATTTTGGTAAATATTTTCATTGCAGAAGCTTTACTTGTTGTCGTGTTATTTTTAAATCAATTACTATTTTTTTTGAAAACACGTCCTAAAGTTATCCAATTCCAACAGTTAAATATAAGTATTACCTACCTTAACAAAACATATTAAAACCATCAAAAATAATTAAGCGGCCTTATTACAATATTCTAAAAAACCGAAACCTTAAACGTAAAATAAATGTCCAGTTCATCGGAAGAGAGTGAAACTTGCAGAACGTGTGGCCACTCCGAATCCCTCACAACTCCAAGCCCACTATGGTTGGGGATTACCTGCGTGGATGAAAATAAAGGGGTGAGTTTGGGGAAACTCAGTGTGTAAATTAACCCAACCATAGCCTATATCAGCTCAACCACAGAAAAAGAATAAGTTGGCCTTAGCCTAGAACAGAAATCAGATTAAAGCCCATAGGCCCATAACAGAATAGAACAGATATTACATGTCTATGCAAAACCCAACCCATATCCAACCACATGCACCCCCATACCAACCTTTCACCATGTGGGGAGACTACTCGACTCACCCAACCGCTACATGCCACAAAAATATGCAGCATTGCTTCCAAAACAGATAATGTGACAGAGTCACCAGAACAGATAATGTGACAGAGTCACCAGAATAGATAATTGTGGCAGAGCCACCAGAACAAATATATGTGGCAAAGCCACCAGATTAGATAAATGTCGCATAGCCACCAGGACGCTTCCTCCATAATATAACCCATGTCTCCATGCAGCAGATATATAATCATGGCATACATCATACAAAATTAAATTATCATGCTTTTTAGTGAAAAGTAACCCTAGGGGTATAATGGTAATTTTGCACCTGGGGTATATCAATAATTTCCATACATAAGGGTATTCAAGTAATTTAACTATTCTTAGGGTTTTCATGCATAGTATAGCCATTTACATATGACTAGAAAACTTACCGCTTTTTCTTACCGTGTTGGGCCTGTTGGCCCACTATCCCGATTGTGGCCCATTAAGCCCAAAAACATCGAAATGCATAGAATCGTGGACTCTACAGTCTTATCACTTTAATCTACCATATACATCAAACTACTAATCTCACGAGCATTCGCACACTCGCATGCTCTTAAAATGCCGGCTTTTCGGCATTTCGACTTTTTGGCTTTTGTCGATCTAGTCTATAAGAGGGTGTTAGTTACACACCTGATTGCGATGATATGCTGACGAGATCCACACACGTACTACCTACAGTTGAATTACTAACACGTTAATCTAACTTATCGAAAATGAACTACGTAATAACCCCTTACCACATTCGGCCAAAAGCACCTTAGGCACTAGCGATCCTACCTTTGCCGAAGTTAGCGGTTATGTTTAGATCCAGTCGCTCCGCTTGTCCAAGGCTTCCATCAGCAGACTTTAGATCCCACTATTATCAAAATAAAACAGTTATAACCCCCCTTAGAGCTACATGCCCAAATCGACAGCCCCCTAACCTTTAGGGGTTTCGGCTTTTCTAAAACCTGAAATAAGGATTAAGTTAAAAAAACTTACCACCGGTTCCTTTAGTCAATGACTCCAATTAACTCCTACTCGATTCTGACGCAGATCTACCCCTCAAATGATAACAAAATTTGAGCCTTTGGTGATCTTAAAATTCGGCTATGACTCTATGGCTATGCATTTTCGGCTTTTTGTAATAGTGAAGAAAAGATGAGGTTTTATAGTGGCTTTGTCAACAGAAACTTGGGGTTCAGAGGACAAGAGAATTGGTCAAGAAAATGAGGGAGAATAAGAGAGTTTTGCCTAGAAGAAAATGGCACAAAAGAAATCAGGCCTTCGGGATTTCGGCTTTTTGAGGCAATCGAATATAAGCTTAAAACAATGGAAAAAAAATAGTGTAGGGTAGAGTGGTGGAAGGATTCGGCTATGGAGAAGAGAAGAGGAGAAAGTAGATGGAGAGAAAAAGAAAAAAAGAGAAGAGGATGAAGGATGGTTAGAAAAATGGCACAACTTATAAAGCACCCCTTGGCCGGCCAATTCTTGTCCTCAAAAGTCCACCATTCGGCCAACACTGTTCTGCCTAATCAGCTCTTAAATCCCCTCCCTTATCATCTCCTAAATCCTCTCCTGATAGACTTTCACTTCAATTCCACTGTTTCCCTTTTCTGTACATAAAAATTAATATCACTAATTTGCTTACCTTGCGACTCGAACCTTAGCTCTCCTTAGTCATCCACACGCCACCTCTAAAGTCCCCCAAGTGGCGTCACATGCCAACTTACCACAGGCTTCCTTGTGTTTTATTTTACCCAGTTAATTCTTAGAAGCCTAGTTAACCAGAACCCCTTTTCTTATGGAACTATAATTAACTAAAATTACCGAGTTTTAACTTACGCTTGGGCCTTCTAGAGGCCCACTAACATAATTAAACCTACACCCACGCAAACAGAACACAAAAATTTTAAATTCGCCAACGTACATAGAATTCTCGAAAATTGGGGTGTTACATGGCTGGATTTGGGTGGGATGCATAATTGCATTACACTGTACTGATACTGTATTGGGCATAGGCCCACACTGTTACTGTATAGGGCTAAGGTCCAGACTGTACTGATATTGAATAGGGCTCAGGTCCAAACTGTTACTGCATGCATTGTTTACTGTTTCACTAATAGGGGGTACACACTGACTTTTCATAAACTCACCCTTTCTTTTTAACTGTACAGGTAATCCCCAGCCTTAGACGATTTGGTGCTACAAGGGACATGGAGGTGGCCACACGACTGCTGTGTCTTTCATTTGACTTTATTTAATTTAAATTTGATTTTTGGGTTTTTAATTTTGTAATAAGGCCGTTTGTGGGTTTTAATTTTTAATTGGGCTTTGGATTATATATTTTTTTAAACTGTTAGTCTAGGTAAAGATGAGTTTTTAAAACAAATACTGTTTTCTAAAACACGCGTTTTAAACTTCATCGACTTAAAAGCTTCCGCGTTTTTAAATCAATTTAATATAACACTGATGGTTAATAAGGTAAACATTTTGACAAGAAATTTTGTTAAATAATAATAAAAGGGTTTAAATTCAGTAACGAATTTTTACCTAAAAAATCAACTTTCGAAAAACACTTCGATGTGACTGGCCAGATTCGGCCATAACGTCTAGGACGAGTTTGGGGTGTTACATATATAACATGAAAAACACATATGCCTTATTTGATTTCAACTTTTATTATGCTCAATCACTTTACACATATGAAACATTTCCAATAACCAAACCGGATATCAAACATATTATTTTAACCTTCACACTAACACATCAATTATATTTATATATATTGATACAATACATATTAACTACTTATCCAAAAATTTAGCAAACCAACTAAATTTTAACATACTATTCACATATGAATCAAATTAGAAAAAATCATATTCAAAACTAATTTAATAGCCACATATCTGGCTAAATATATATATCTATATAGCCAAAACAATCCAACTTTAATAATAAATACATGACACCTCAAATATTTAACAGCCACTGAAAGTTAATTCACCTATTTGCCGAATCCAAACATGGTTGTTTCTCAAGCTTTTCGTTACAGTTAAAATCATATTTACCACTAATGAACAATGACATACAAATATTGTCCATACCTACTTCATCACATAACCGAATATCAATATTCCAAATTATAGCCATTTACCTAAAATATTTTCTACTTATATTTTAAATATATCACTCAACAAAATATCCAACCACAATTTCACATCATACTAATGATACCAAACACATATACTTTGGCATAATTTCATCAACATTGACAAATATATATACCATAGTTCACATATAAACATATATAATGACCAAAACATCAAAACCACAACCAAATATATTTTTGGTATATTCAAACTTAAAACCGAACTTAACATAAATAAACAAGCCATTTTCGCATGGCTTATATATAAATATATTTATTCAAACCAAAATCCAATATTTGTAAGTATTATCTAGCCTATACATGCCATAAGTTCAACATTTTAACTTATAAAGTACCAAAAACACAGTCGATAGTGTGATGGACTTTGTTGGTGATCCCTGAGCTCGTAACTTGATTCTAGAATCTATAAAACAAAGACAAACATAGACACACAATAAGCTATCATAGCTTAGTAAGTCATATGCAAATAACAACTTAAAGACATTATCAACTCATTTTAACCAAACCAAATTATACTATCATAATCACATTTAATCTCAAGCTTAACATTTCATATATAACATATGCTTTCTTAAATAAATCTTATCTTAACCGAATGTACATGTATATATATTCAAAGTATCATTAAATTCAAAGACATGATATCGTTATACAACTGAATATATTTACACACATATACATATACTCATGAATCAAAATATAACATCACATGCATATGCATAACATATGGCCGAAAATACTTCACCAATGTACATATGTTCACATTAGTAACTTATATAATTTGTATCACATATCAATTGTCCAACTTACCTTATTTTCAAATAGGTAATCAACTAACTCATACATGATCATTTTAGCTCGTTTTACACATTCGATCAAAACTTATCATTGCCTGTTGAACCATTCGAAATTGAATAGGATACTCGGATAATCACATATATCAAATAATGCCAACGTCCCAGACGTGGTCTTACATGCTATCTCATATCGATGCTATTGTCCTATACAGGGTCTTTCACGAATCAAATACGATGCCAATGTTATAGAATGGTCTTACATGTAATCACATATATCGATGCTAGTGTCCCAGATGTGGTCTTACAAGAGAACACATATCGAAAATCCTATGTCATGACTATGTATCCGAGCTATTCCTAAGGTTCATACGGGGCTTTCGGACGTCGTAACTCAGTCGAAATGAATTCATAAACATAGCTCCAAAACTTATTTACATTCGGCTAACACATATATAATTTCACATATCTCATTTCAGCATATAAAATTAATATTTAATTAAAATAAAAAATATCTATTTGCTTATAGACTTACCTCGGACGATGAAAATCGGAACGTGACGGCTAATTTGACAATTTAGTTTTCCCTGATCCAAATCTGATTTCTTTTGTTCTTGATCTAAACATATTCAAATTAAACTCATTCAAACATATTTTCTCTCATTTTAGTCCAAAAACACAGAAATGGACAAATTACAATTTTACCCTAACATTTTACACTTTTTACAATTTAGTCCAAATTGCACAAAACACAAAAAATGCAAAAATTTGCACATACCATGTTTAGGTCGAATGTTCCATGTGTTCATACAAGTCCATACATTTCATTTATTTCACATTTTAGTCCCTCAATTTATTATTTTTTCAATTTAGTCCTAATTACTCAAAATCTTCAAAAATTCCAATACAAAATATGTTAATCTAAAACACATCTTTCATATTTCATCAACTATCATCACAAAGCTCAAATATTCATCAATGACATAACTCAAAATATTCATCAAAATAAAAAATGTAAAAATGTACATTACACTGCAACGATCTAAAAAATGTAAAAATTATCAAAAACCGAGCTAGTTACATACCTTGATTAAGCTATCAAATGGCCGAACTCTTAAAAGCTTTCTTTTTTTTTCTTTTCTTTAGTTTTGGTCACCAAGAACAAAATATGAATGCATTATAATTATTTTATGTTTTATGATATATTAACATATTAATAAATTTACATATTTAACCTTTATTATAAAATATAAAACCATTATAAATCATGGTCATTACCGTTCACTACTATGATTATGGTCAAATTGAATTTTAAATGTCTCCATTTTTAAATACAACAACAATTCAACCCTTACACATTAAACTATCAAGTTTTAATTTTACGCGATTAACCCTTTTCATTTAATCGGGCACTCAAACGACAAAATTAACTCACGAAAATTTCATACATACAGATTCACACATAATAAACATAAAAAATAGTTTTAAAATATTTTTTTTGACTCGGATTCATGGTCCTCAAACCACAGTTCTGAATAGGGTCTAAATTGGGTTGTTACAACTCCCCCTTAGGGAATTTCGTCCTCAAAAATATTACCTGTGAATAGGTTCAGATCTCTAGCTCCAACGTTGCCTCTTCAACTCTGTGTTTATGCCACATTACTTTCACTAACGGAATTTTCTTATTTTGCAATTCTTTAACTTCACGAGCCAGTATACTAATTGGTTCTTCCTCATAGGTCATATCAGACTTAATCTCAATCTCTAACGGACTAACCACATGTGAGGGATCAGATCAATATCTACAAAGCATTGAAACATGGAACACATTATGGATCTTTTCTAACTCAGATGGCAACAACAATCTATAAGCAACCGGCCCGATCGCTCTATAATCTCATACGGCCCAATCAATCTCAGACTCTGTAACACCCAAACCTGGCCTAGACGTTATGGCCGAATCTGCAATGTCACATTGGAGTGTTTTTCATAATAAAATTTCTTGGAATGTCTGTTCCTCCTAAAAATTTCTTTGAGTTCTTAACAAAAATTTAGGGTACATGTTCATTGTGAAAACTCAAGTTGTTTAAGAAAATATTGATCATATTAGATTGTTATTATATTTTAAAACAGTGTTTGTTACGGAAGCTCTCAAAATATGTTGTGTAATCGTAATGTTTTAGAAAAATATTTGTTTATATTTTCTTGAAAATCTGTGTCCTACTACTATCAGTCAAAAATCAAGGTAAATAAATCCCTAAAATTAAAATGAAACTCAAAGAGGCCTTATTACATAATGAAAACCCAAAAGTAACCTTATTTATAAAATTAAAAAAAATTAACCAAGTCGAGTGGCCACCACTGAGTCCTTCGTTGCCTTGATCCACCTACGCTTGGGGGTTTCCTGCATAGTTAACAGATGGGTGAGTTTTTGAAAACTCAGTGTGTGAAATCCCATAAAAGTAATCAATCAGAGAAAGCATAGTTTGGGCCTAAGCCCTTCCAGAAACAGCTAGGGCCTTAGCCCTTTTCAGTAACTGTAGCAATCTGGGCCTGAGCCCATTTCAGTAACAGTAGCAGTCTGGGCCTAAGCCCATTAACATATCAGTACAGTATGCAAACAAGAGTCCTACCAATCCATCCTCTACACACCATCTCCACACCAACCCTACACACTATGTGGGGAAAAAATCGACCCACCCATCCCTACACACCAAGTAGTACCGGTTGCGGCACTAAAATAATATTTGTAGCAGAGCTACCAGTAATAGGCTTATAGCCTTTCAGTACACCTCCTCCACAATCATATATCCCACCCCATGCAATGCAACATAATATAAATGCATATACAGTACATATGGCATGCTCAATCAATCATACTTCACACAGGGGTAAAATAATCACCTTACCAAAATAAGGGTCCAAGTAAACTTACCGGCCCAAAAGTAGGTCCACAGTCGTCTTAGACGACCTGTGCAACCTTAACAAACAATCAGTGATAATGGGCGTATAGCCCATGTTGCGGGCCGATGTAGGCCCACACACTCGTATGGCCCACATAGCCCAGAAATGTCCTTAGCCGTGTAGTTTACACAGCCTGGCCCACTATTTCCACACTTTTGTGAGATTTTCCCATGTGGGGCCCATAAGCCCCTTGGGCCCACACGGCCCAGTTCGGCCCAAAATGGCCCAATATCATTTTGGTCTATGAAAACGTTCATGGCCATCTTATCGACCACATGAATGTGTTTTACGACACGGCCTGCCACAAGGGCAGCCACACACCCGTGAGGTGTCGACAGCCCACTTTTCGGCTTTTCGACTTTTCTGCTGTTTCACATCTAATGGTAGTGTTGTTTACACACACCTGTTGCGATGTCGTAGCCGAACCACTTCTGAGATCGAAAACCTATGATCAATCACAACCCTCTATTAATCTACAATCATCGTTAATCCAAAATCATAATATTGAAACGCTTAACCAAATCATAGCTACTTACCAAACAAGCAATCACACTACCCCTCTTGTTCCAAAACCACGTATTCTCTCCAATGCTTTACCTTCACAAGAAATAGTTAATTGATTCATAAGAATCTAAAATTCCACATAAATACATCTAGGTCTTAAAACACTTAGCAATAAAGGAGATTCACTTGTAGGGGAAAAGTTGTCGGCCTAAAACCTTGTTATGAACTTGAAAGATACATAAGCCGAACCTTTGAGAGGAAAGTCAAATAAGGTTTGGCTAGGGAGAATAAACCTAACACTTACCAATAGATCAAGGGGCTTTCGGCAGTCCTTCAGCAAGAAACGGCCAAGGAACAAAAAGAAAAGAAGAGAAGGAAGATGGTTAGGCCTTGACAAGATTCGGCCAAAACAAGAAGAACAGAAGAGTTGAGAGGAAGGACAAATGCTATTCGGCCAATAAGAAGAATATCAGTTGAGAAAAAGAGAGTGAAAGACAGAAATCGGTGGACTAGAGGGCTAGACAAAAGAGTAGAATCGAACTCACAAAAATCTAAAGGGTACTCGAGACAGAATCCAGGCAGTGCACGACTTTAAAAAAAAAGGCAAAAAAGACCAAAAATGCCAAAACCCGAAATGAATAGCAAGAGAAGCTCCCTAAACTCAAAGCCGAATTCCTTTGGTCAAAGTACCTATTCGACTACAACTCTTCTCCCTTTCAAATCCCACAAAATTCTCCTCAAATCACTTCCCCATTATCTCCTCAACTAACAAGTTCAAACTCTACTCAACCTAGCAGAGTTGCAGTCAAACATAACCTCCTTTCATGACCATCAGTAAAAATAATCTCCATATGCAGCAGCAGGGATTCGAACCTCAGACCCCCTCGCACACTTTACACACCACTTACCACTAGGCTAGCAGAATTTTTATATCATGCCTTACTCACATTAATTTAAAAGTCTACTAGTAGAAGACAAGGGTTTATTCAAATAGAACCAAAATGTTGCTCAGACTAGGGCTTGAACCCATGACTTCTCAGACACTCCCAGAGCATTAAATCACTAAGTCAGACATACATACATGCCACAACATACAAAAATAATTTTAATAGGTTTTCAAGATTTGGGGTTTTGGGGCATTAAATTCTACCCTCCTTAAAGAAAATTTCAGCCTTAAAATTTACCTTGTCAGAATAGGTGAGGGTATTGTTGTCGCATTGCCTCTTCAGGTTCCCACGTAGCCTTTTTGGAACTATGATTCCGCCAAATAAATTTCACTAATGGGATTGATTTCCTTCTCAAGACTTTCACCTCTCGATCTAAAATCTTGACTGGTTCGTCCTCGAAAGTCAAGTCTGGTCTAACTTCAATCTCCTCAATTGGTACCACATGTGTAGGATCAGAGTGGCAGCATCTCAGCATCGAGACGTGGAACACATCATAAATCCACTCTAATGCTGGAGGTAACTCTAACTGGTAGGCAATTGGTCCTACTCGTCTCAAAATGTGGTAAGGCCCAATAAACCTTGGGCGCAACTTGCCCTTACGCCCAAATTTCAGTACCTTCTTCAACGACGAGACCTTCAGAAAGACAAAATCTCTTATAGAATACTCAATTTCCTTATGCTTCAGATCCGCATATGACTTCTGTCTGTTTGATGCTACCTTCAGTCAATCCGGAATTAATCTAACCTTATTTTTGGTATCAGATACTAGCTCAGGACACAAAACAGCCGCTCACCCAACTCAGTCCAACATGATGGAGTGTGACACCTACGACTATATAATGCTTTGTAAGGCACCATCTGTATGCTAGACTGATAGCTATTGTTGTAAAAAAACTCTGTTAGCGGCAAGTAATCCTCCCAACTGGCTCGGAAGTCAATTGCACAACTCCTTAACATGTCCTCCAGTATCTGAATTACCCTCTCTGACTGACCATCTGTATGAGGATGGAACACAATACTGAAGTGCAATCGCGTACCTAGAGCTTCATGTAACTTCTTCCAGAACCGAGATGTGAAGCGAGGATCTTTGTCAGATATTATAAAAATTGGTACCTATGCAGTCTCACTATCTCGGATACATACAGCTTAGCCAGTTTCTGTAACGAATAATCTGTGTGAACCGGTATGAAATGAGTAGTTTTGGTCAACTGATCCATGATGACCCATACTGAATCTTTCTTAGAAAGCATGAGGGGTAGCTCACTCACAAAGTCCATAGCAGAATCTTAACCGGCTGAAGCAACCCAGAAGGCAACTGATGTTTCACTTTAACCTATTCGGAAGTTAGACATTTCCCCACAAAGTCGGTAATCTCACACTTAAGACCCGGCCACCAATATATCTCCGGAGATCTCTGTACATCTTATTTCCACCTAGGTGCATAGCATAGGGCTACTATGCGCCTCACGCAGTAAAGTTTGCCTCAAATCAGTATCCTTAGGTACACAAATTCTGCCTCGAAAATAGAGTACCCCTTCACCATTCAGCCCAAAATCCACAGTGTTACCATTCTTGATCTAACGGAACATTAGACCCAATGATCATCTTCCAACTGTTTACTCTTAATTTGCTCAGTCCATACTGGTTTAGCTTGGAGTTTAGCTAACAAGCTACCATCATCAAATAAGCTAAGACGAGCAAACATTGATTTCAGATTAGTCATAGCCCTACGGCTCAGTGCGTCAGCCACTACATTGGCCTTACTAGGATGGTATTCAATCGAACAGTCATAATCCTTAAGCAGCTCAATCAATCTACGCTGCGTAAGATTTAACTCCTTCTGAGTGAGGAGATACTTGAGGATCTTGTGATCCGTGTAAATGATACACTTCTCACCGTACAAGTAATGCCTTCAAATTTTCAATGCGAATACCACTGTGGAAAAATCCAAGTCATGCATCAGATAACTTATCTCATGCATTTTAAGCTGGCGAGATGCATAAGCTACCACCTTACCCTCTTGCATCAACACACAACCTAAACCAACGTGTGATGCATCACTGTAGACAGTAAATTCTTTCCCAAACTCTGGCTGAAACAAGACAGGGGCCTTAGTCAGGACTTTCTTAAGCTTTTCAAAGCTCTCATGCTGTGCATCAGTCCAGTTAAATGGTACGCCTTTGCGTAACAGCTTAGTTAAGGGCACGACAATCAGTGAGAACCCCTCTACAAATCTTCGATAGTACCTAACCAGTCCCAGAAAACTACGAATTTTTCATACAGTCTTAGGCTGCATCGAATCCAAAACAGCCTCAATTTTCCAAGGATCAACCCTAATCCCCTCAGCAGATACCACATGACCAAGAAATGTTACCTCACGTAACTAGAATTCACACTTGCTGAACTTGGCATATAGTTGTTTCTCCCTCAAAATTTGCAGAACTACTCGTAGATGTTCATCACGTTCATCTTCAGTCCGCAAATACACCAGTATGTCGTCGATAAATACTATAACAAACTGATATAGATAGGGTTGAAACACTCTGTTCATCAGATCCATAAAAGCTACCGGTGTATTTGTCAGTCCAAAAGGCATTACCAGGAACTCGTAATGACCACAACGAGTCCTAAACACCGTCTTGTGCACAACGGCCTCTTTAACTCTCAGTTGGTGATGCCCCGACCAGAGATCTATTTTAGAGAACACTGATGCTCCTTGCAGTTGGTCGTACAGATCAACAATCCTTGGTAGAGGGTATTTGTTCTTAATGGTCAACTTATTCAGTTGTCTGCAGTCGATGCACATACGCATGGATCCATCCTTCTTTTTCACAAACAAGATTGGTGTTCCCCATGGAGACACACTAGGTCGGATAAACCCACGGTCCAGTAATTCTTGAATCTAGGCCTTAAGCTCCACAAGCTCCTTCGGTGCCATTCTGTAAGGGGCGATGGACACTGGAGTTGTACCAGGAAGGAGCTCAATCCCAAACTCCATTTCATGTTCTAGAGGTAACCTTGGTAGCTCTTCAGGAAAGATGTCTGGAAAATCCTTAACAGTCCTGATATCCTTTACCAAAGAGTCCCCAACATCCGAAACACTGATATAGGCCAAGAACGCCTCACAAACCTTAGAACTAACTTCTCGGCCCTTAGCACAGAAATTACATTACTCAAATAGTTTCATCATTCCTTAATTACCACTACCTCCTTTTCTGCCTCACTTCTCATTACAACCCGTTTAGTGGTACAATCCTAGCTTACCCAATGTTTAACTAACCAATCCATGCCCAGTATTAGGTTGAATTCTCCGAAAGGCAGCTCCATAAGATTGGCCAGAAAGGTAACTCCTTGTATCTCTAAGGGAACATCTCTAAACATCTTATTTATCCAAATAGACTGCCCCAGCGGACTTAGAACAGTAATCTCACTTATAGTGTTTTCAGCCATAAAACCCAATATCTTAGACACAGAGCATGCTATGTATGAATGTGTAGACCCAACATCAATTAATGCAGTATAAGGTACATTATGGATAAAGAACGTACCCGTAATAACATCCAGAGCATCTTCATCTTCTCAGTGATGTGCAGCATAAACCAGTGTCGGTTGCCTCGCCTCAATATGACCAGCACCTCTGCCTGGTGCTCCACGACCACGGCCCAAACCATTTCCCCTAGCTTGACCGGCCTCCCGGTGGCTGCTGACTACCCCTACCCAAACCAGTAGCTTGCGTCTACTTGGGCCTCAGTGGACAATCTCTGACGCGGTGCTCTAATGATCCACATCTTAGACATGCACCCATCTTTTTCCAACATTCGCCCTGGTGGCGTTTTCCACAATCAGCACAAAACTGTGGTCCAGTATAGCACCAGCAGAGGTCCTAACTATGATCAGCCCATCAGCTCTAGGCTTTTTCTTAAGCCTCTAAAAAGAATTTGGGGGCTCAGAATCCCTCTTACCTCTGCCTTTCTCTCTGTTCTGGCACTCAGCGCACATCACATCCTCGGAAATTTTTGCCTTGTCAACTAGTGCTGTAAAATCCCACTCCCTCTGAGGAGCTATCAGAACCCTCAGACTATCCCTGAGGCCATCCTCAAATCAAACACACCGCTCGTATTTTGTTGCCACCATCCCACATACATAGTGGCTTAGTCGTAAAATTTCGGCCTCATATTTAGCCACTATCCTATCTCCCTGAGTTAAGTTTAGAAATTCCCGCCTTCGGGCATCCACATAGCTGGTACCCACATACTTAGCCTGGAAAGTAGTCTTGAAAAACTCTCAGGTCAATCGATCAGCTTGAGTGCCCTCTTTGACAGTAAGCCACCACTGGTATGCCTCGTCTCTCAGCAATAATACTGCCCCTCTTAGCTTCTGATCTGGGGTGCAATCAAGGTCATCCATGATCCTTTTTGTGGCCTCAATCCAATATTCAGCCACACTAGGGGTAACTCCAGCAATACCCCTGAATATCTCTGCTCCACTAGACCTAAGTCGTTTCGTAACCGACCCAGACCTACAGTGCTAGTACTAGGCCCAACGATCCTTTCTAGAATCCTCAACATTGCTTGGGATAATGCGTCATCCCCAGCTACTCGATTTCGAGACCCTGTCTCAGCCATAGGTGAAGCTGGTGCCTCTTTAGCTTCCTCATTAGGCTGGTGTCCAGATGACGAAGACCCAGCCCGAGCACCTCTACGGCCTCTGTCCCGGCCTCTACCATGATTAACTCTAGTGCTCATTAATCAATCGCACTTTTATCTATATTAAAAGTTTTATGCCAGTCAATTTATTGTTCCAGTGTTTATTACAGATATCTTATGAACAATATTATCTCAGAGTTTTGTTTTTGCAGTTCGTAGTCTTACTACGGTTCGTATTTTACTCTAACTAGAGAGTTTCAGTATAGTTTTTTACTACCTAAAGTAGTCTCAATACTAACATTTCAATATTATCCTTTCAGAATAAATAATCAAAAGACTTACAAGATCGGCGTGGAGACTCAGTTTACCACTCCTTCAGTAAGACATTTTCAAAATATATTAATCACTTTAAACTATTTGAAACAATTCTGTCAAAATTTCCACCTTTTTGAAAAACCCAAATCCACAGCTGAGTTCTGCAACCTGGCTCTAACACCACTAAATGTAACACCCCAAATTCGGCTTAGACGTTATGGTTGAATCTGCGATGTCACATTGGAGTTTTTTTCATAATATAATTTCTTAGAAAGTCCGTTCCTCATAAAAACTTCTTTGAGTTCTTAACAAAAATTTAGGGTGTATGTTCATTGTGAAAACTCAAGTTGTTTAAGCAAAATATTGATCATATTAGATTTTTATTATCCTTTAAAACAGTGTTTGTTGTGGAAGCTCTCAAAATATGTTGCGTAATCGTGATGTGTTAGAAAAACATTTGTTTATATTTTCTTGAAAATTCGTGTCCTACTACTATCAGTCAAAAATCAAGGTAAATAAATCCCCAAAATTAAAATGAAACTCAAAGAGGCCTTATTACATAATGAAAACCCAAAAGTAACCTTATTTATAAAACTAAAAAAAATTAACCAAGTCAAGTGGCCACTACTGAGTCCTCCGTCGCCTTGATCCACCTACGCTTGGGGGTTTCCAGCACAGTTAACAGAAGGGTGAGTTTTTGAAAAATTAGTGTGTGAAATCCCATAAAAACAATCAATCAGAGTAAGCACAATTTGGACCTAATCCCTTTCAGTAACAGCTAGGGCCTTAGCCCTTTTTAGTAACAGCAGCAATCTGGGCCTGAGCCCGTTCCAGTAACAGTAGTAGTCTGGGCCTAAGCCTATTAACATATCAGTACAGTATGCAAACAAGAGTCCTACCCAATCAATCCTCTACACACGATCTCCGTACCAACCCTACACACCATGTGGGGATAAAATCGACCCACTCATCCCTACACACCAAGTAGTACAGATTGCGGCACTAAAACAGTATTTGCAGTAGAGTTGCCAGTAATAGCTTATAGCCTTTCAGTACACCTCCTCCACAATCATATATCCCACCCCATGCAATGTAACATAATATAAATGTATATACAGTACAGATGGCATGCTCAATCAGTCATACTTCACACAGGGGTAAAATAGTCACCTTACCAAAATAAGGGTCTAGGTACACTTACCGGCCCAAAAGTAGGTCCACAGTCATCTTGGGCGACCTGTGCAACCTTAACAGACAATTAGTGATAATGGGCCCATATTACAGGCTGATATGGCCCCACACGCTCGTATGGCCCACATAGCCCAGAAATAGCCTTAGCCGTGTAGTTTACATAGCCTGGCCCACTATTTACCATACTTTTATGTGATTTTTCCATGTGTGGCCCATAGGCCCATTGGGCCCACATGGCCCAATTCGGCCCAAAATGGTCCAATATTGTTTTGGTCCACGAAAACTCTCATGGCCATCTCCTCGACCACACGGCTTTGTTTTACAACACGGCCTGCCACACGGGCGGCCACATGCCTGTGAGGTGTCTATAGCCCACTTTTCGGCTTTCCAGCTTTTTTTTCCGTTTCACATCTAATGGTAGTGTTGTTGACACACGCTTGTTGCGATGTCGTAGCTGAACCACTTCTGAGATCGAGAACCTATGAGCAACCACAGCCCCCCATTATTCTACAACCATCGTTAATCCAAAATCATAATATTGAAACGCTTAACCAAATCATAGCTACTTACCAAACAAACAATCGCAGTACTCCGCTTGTTCCAAAACCACATATTCTCTCCAATGATTTACCTTCACATGAAATAGTTAATCGATTCATAAGAATCTACAATCCCACATAAATACATCTAGGGCTTAAAGCACTTACCAATAAAGGAGATATCACTTGTAGGGGAAAAGTAGTCGGCCTAACACCTTGTTATGAACTTGAGTCCCTAGCAAAAAGAAGTGTTAAATGGACATTTTCCCATGGTAGAAAAAGAGAAAACACAATCGATCAGCCTGAGAGAGACATAAGCTAAACCTTTGAGAGGAAAGTCAAATAAGGTTTGGCTAGGGAGAACAAACTGTAACACTTACCAATAGATCAAGGGGATTTCGACAGTCCTTCAGCAAGAAACAGCCAAGGAACAAAAAGAAAAGAAGAGAAGGAAGATGGTTAGGCCTTGACAAGATTTGGCCAAAACAAGAAGAACAAAAGAGTTGAGAGAGAAAGAGAGGAGAAGTAGGAATGAATCGGTCCACAAGTACGGCTAACAACCGAAAAGGGTTTGTGAGAGGAAGGAAAAGTGCTATTCAGCCAATAAGAAGAATATCAATTGAGAAAAAGTGAGTGAAGGATAGAAATCGGTGGACTAGAGGGCTAGACAGAAGAGTAGAATCAAACTCACAAAAACTGAAAGTGTACTCGAGACAGAATCCATGCAATGCACGGCTTCAGAATCAAAGGCGAAAAAGACCAAAAATGCCAAAACCTGAAATGAATAGCAAGAGAAGCTCCCTAAACTCAACACCGAATTCCTATGGTCAAAGTACCTATTTGGCTACAACTCTTCTCCCTTTCAAATCCCACAAAATTCTCCTCAAATCACTCCCCCATTACCTGCTCAACTAACAAGCTCAAACTCTACTCAACCCAGCAGAGTTTCGATCAAACTTAACCTCCTCCCATGACCATCAGTAAAAATAATCTCCATATGCAACAGTAGGGATTCGAACCTCAGACCCTCTTACACACTCTACACGCCACTTACCACTAGGCTAGCAGGCTTTTTATGTCATGCCTTACTCACATTAATTTAAAAGTCTACTCGCAGAAGACAAGGGTTTATGCAAATAGAACCAAATTTTGTCAAGCTAGGGCTTGAACCCATGACTTCTTAGACACTCCCAGAGCTTTAAATCACTAAGTCAGACATACATCCAGGCCACAATACACAAAAATAATTTTAACAAGGTTTTCAAGATTTGGGGTTTTGGGGCGTTATAGACTCAATTTGCCTTTACGACCGAATTTGAGTATTTTCTTGCATGGTGAGATTTTCAAGAATACTTTGTCCCTGATCTGAGATTCTATATCTTTTCGTTTCATGTTCACATACGATTTTTGATGATCTGATGTTGTTTTTAGACTTTCACAGATCACTTTTACTTTATGTTCAGTCTCTCTGATTAAATCGACCCCGTGTATCTTGTTTTCACTTAGCTCGGTCCAATATAATGGTGTACTTCATTTACAGCCATACAAAGCCTCGTAAGGTGGCCTTTTGATACTTGATTGAAGGCTATTATTGTATGAAAATTCAATAAGAGGTAAGTATCATTCCCACGTACCTTCGAACTCAAGAATGCAAAATCTCAACATTTCCTCAAGCATCTGAATGATTCGTTCGGGCTAACCATCTATTTCCGGATGGAAAGTAGTACTGAAATGTAATTTTGTACCTAGAGCATCTTGCAGTTTCTTCCAAAACCGTGATGTAAACCTCGGATCTCTATCTGAAATAACAGAAATAGGTACTCCGTGCAACCTCACTATATGAGAAACATACAATTCAGCTAGCTTCTCAAACGAGTAATCTATGCAAACTGGAACAAAATGAGCTGACTTAGTCAGTCTATCCACAATAACCCAGATTGCATCTTTCTTGCTCGATGTCAACAGCAAACTGGATACAAAATCCATCGTGACTCTGTCCCATTTCCACTCATGTGACAGCCCAAAATTGACCCTAGTCGGGAAGTGGTTTCGGGACCACAAAACTGAGTCTTATAAATAATTAAAGATTATATTCTGTGTTTATGATGTGCGTAAATGCTTGTGTGATAGTTCCATACTTTAATTTGGTCAGTGTATGTGGAATTTATTAGTAGGGACTTATGTGAGACAATTTAGAAATATGCTAGGCAAGTGTTCAAGTGGCCCATTAATATATGCGGGAAAGTGTTTGTCCTTGCATGTCAAATTAGCCAAATTAAAGCATAGTGGCTGGCCATGCTATGGGTGGAAACATGTCACCAACATGTTATGCTAGTGATGTATGCTAAGAAAAATAAAATAAAGAGCATGGTAATTAAACAATGAAAAGGAAGGGTGATGAAAAAAAAAATGGTCTCATCCATACCCCCCCTTGTTGCCGTGAGTTGAGGAAAGAAAACAAAAAAAAATGTGTTCATTCTTGAACACCTTTGGCCGAATAGAGGAAAGAAAGGAAGGGGAAGAGCTTGAGAAAATCGGCTATGGTGGTTTGCTAGACTAAGGTATGTTTGATGTTGTTCTTGAGATGCATGCATGTTTTAGTAGTTGACTTGAGTTCTAAAAACCCATGGTTCAATTTTGTGGATTGATGATGATTTTGTGTTTTGCCATTGATGAGTGCTTGAGCTTTTTGATAGTTGTTGATGAAAAGTGAAAGATATGTTAAAGATTAATATGTTAAATTAAGGCTTGGTAAGCTAGCTATTAAGGTGAAATGCTAATGTTAGTATTTGATTTGGTAATAATCTGTTTGGGGACAGCAGCAGTAAGGTGATTTTGGAAAATCGTCATAATTTGTAGGAGTTGAATTAGAAGCTGAGTGAATTATGCCATTAAAGCTTGAAGAGTCTATTTTCTTACAAAAGAAACTATAAAAACAAAAGAGTTACGGATCTTGAGATATTTGAAGTATTGTGGGGCTGAGTCAAAATGACTACTAGATTCCCTGTTCTGTTTTTAGGAAATCATTATAAATTGTACAAAAATGATTATAAGATAAAATTTATATGCTTAGACTCCTTAATGAGTCTAGTTTCAAATGAGATCAAATACAACACATTTTGAATTCTGTAAAATGAGAAATTTGATTCGTAGTGAAGAGTGGTCAGAATAGTCAAACAGTGAAACAGGGGAAACTTTAAGAAAAATCTGGTATTGATTGTCCAAGCCAAAAATTCTGAAAATTTTATGGATGGAAGATATACGAGTCTATATTCAGGGAAAATTAACGGCTAGTGATTTGGAGTTTTGTAGCTCCAGTTATAAACAATTTAGCGACTACTGCTCAGGAAAACAGCTCGTAGTGAATATGTGATTTTGTTGTAAACATTAATGAAAATTTGCAAATGAGTTATTTATTGACTATTATAAAGCTTACTATAATCTATGTGTGTGAAGGTCAAATCAATATATATATTATTCTGAAAGTAATACTTGAATAGTCGATTAATGACTATTTTAAATTTTGTTGAACTTAAGCTCAAGAGCAAAAGGGAACTAGATCCGATAAAGGCAAAGAAAAGATCACTGAGTAGTCGAGTTGGAACCGTCTTACCCAACACAAGGTAAGTCATTAAGCATGTAGTTGGTATTATTTCAAATGGTCATAATGTTTATGTATTGATGCTGAATGGAATGAATAAATATACATATATATATATATATGCATGTACGTATGTGATGATGAAATTGTTGAATGAAAAGAAAAGAGGTAAGATGTACTGAGTTGTTGATCTCGGCACTAAACGTGCGGGTATAACCATTTATGACCATGAGATTGGCGCTAAGTGCGCGGGATTAAATTGTACAGCACTAAGTATGCGATTTGACTATGTTGCACTAAGTGTGCGAAATGAATATGATGCACTAAGTGTGCGAATTGACCATGCGGCACTAAGTGTGCGAGTTTGACTATGTAGCACTAAGTGTGCGATTTGATTACGTAGCACTAAGTGTGCGAGTTGATTATATAGCACTGAGTGTGCGGACTCAATATGCATTCGTGAATCATTATGGACACTATGTGTGCGACACTATTGAGTCGATCGCGGACAGCGGATCGGGTAAGTGTCTTGAGTACATGGCTAATAGGTGCTATGCTTATACTTGGTGTTGAGCTCAGTAAGTTTGAACCTATGTGACAACTATACTTGAAGTCACGTACATAAAATTTATCGTAGGATGGGTGAAAGGCCGTTTAGTCGTTTGATTGTAACGAAAATAAATTGATTTATGAAAATGCTTCAATGTCCTATTGATGAGTATATGGAATGTGAATGCATGAATTGATATGATATTGAATCGATAGGTTGGAGGAACTATGGTATGGTTCGGAATGGATGGAGTAATTAGCCTCGTTCCATTTTGTTTTCTCTTGTGATAATGTTATTGATGGATGGTAGTGCATAGCTTATGACTTACTGAGTTATAAACTCACTCGGTGTTTCCTTGTCACCTATTCTAGGTTTCTTGGACACATCTCTTTTTGCGTGATCGGGCCGTCATCGAAGTCATCACACCGGATAGCAAGTTTTGGTACTTTCTTCTTAGTTGGCTTAGAAGAACATTTTGGCATGTATAAGCTATTACGTTGTGTTTGAACTTTGGCATGTAAACTTTAAGCCATGCGAAAATGGCACGAATGTTCAATTGTGTTGGATCAAGGGTAGGCATGAAATGGACCTAGTTACTTTCGTAACAGATGCTGGCAGCAGCAGTGTCATGAGATTGAAAAATCACTAAAAATAGTAGGAGTGAAATTAATTGATGAATAAATTATGTAATCGAAGCTCGATGAGTCTGTTTTCATGAGGAAGTAACGAAAAGATCATATGGGCAGTATATTAAGAGATAATCAGATTTTTGTGGGACAGGGCCAGAATGGTTTCTGGATTCCCTGCTCCGACTTTGGAAATTCATTATAAATTAACAAGAGATAATTAGGGGTCGTACCATATATGTATAGATTCCTCTCTGAGTCTAGTTTTCATAGAAACAAACGGCATCAGTATTGAAGCCCCGTGCAGGGAGATATCCAAGTCGTAATGGGCAAAGGTCAGTGTAGTCGACCCTGCAACATGGGAGACTTTGACTAATAAACTGTACTAATTGGCCCAACCGAAAATTCTAGAAAAAAATACATAGATGGGCACATGAGTCTAGTTTCTGGGAAAAATTACGAAACTGATTTTTGAGTTACGAAACTCAAGATATGATTTTTAAAACGACTAGTACACAGATTGGGCAGTGTCTGGAAAATAAATTTTATAAGGGGTTAAAGTCAGTTAACACCTCGTGTTCGACTCCGGTGTCGGTTTCGGGTTCGGGGTGTTACAACTCAGGTATCATAATTGGTTGAAGTAATCTAGAAGGTACCTGAAGCTCAGTTTTTACTTGCTGGCAGACTAAACATTTTGCAACAAAATCAGAAATTCTCGTTTCATACCATGCCACCAGTAAAGTTGTTTTAAGTCATTATACATCTTCGTACTACCCGGGTGAACAGATAATCGACTGCTATGAGCTTCGTTCAAAATCATCTGAATCAAATCTGAATTTCTCGGGACACATATTCGATTTCTGAACCTCAAACAACCCTTAGCATCTGAACTCTGAATCAACATTCAAGTTACATTGAGCTCGTTTTGCTAACAAATCATTATCAACTTTTTGAGCATCACAAATTTGTTGAACAAATAACAGTCTTGATTTTAATTTAGCTATTATCGAACCATCATCAGACATAGCCACATGTACATTCATTGCACGCAAAGCAAACAGTGATTTTCGGCTTAAAGCATCAGCAACAACATTAGCCTTTCCTGGATGGTAGTCAATCACAAACTCATAATCTTTTAGCGACTCAAACCAGTGATGTTGTCTCGAATTCATATCTTTTTGAGTCATCAAATATTTTAGGCTCTTGTGATCAGAATAAACATGACATTTCTCACCGAACAGATAGTGACGCCATATCTTCAATGCAAAGACAATAGCTACCAATTCTAGGTTGTGTGTTGGATAGTTCTTTTCATGTGGCTTTAATTGTCTTGAGGAATAAGCTATAACTTTGCCTTCCTACATTAAAACACAACCCGAACCATTTAAAGATGCGTCACTATAGATAACAAATTCTTTACTCGATTCTGGCTGAACTAGCACTGGAGCTTCGGTCAAAAGGGCTTTCAACTGATCAAAACATTTCTGGCACTTTTTTGACCACTCGAACTTAACATCTTTCTGTAATAGCTTCTTCATCGGGGATGCAATCATAGAGAAACCTTTCACGAACCGTCTATAGTAACCGGCAAGTCCCAGAAAACTTTAGACTTCAGAAACATTTCTCAAAGGTTTCTAGTCAAGTATAGCCGAAATCTTACTCGGATCAACACAAATACCTGATGCTGATACAACATGTCCTAGAAAACTGACTTTGCGTAAACAAAACTCGTATTTACTGAACTTTGCATATAACTATTTATCTTGCAAAGTCTATAACACAAGTCTCAAATGTTCGGCATGCTCAGTTTCATCACGGGAATAAAACAAAATGTCATTTATGAACATAATCACAAATAGATCCAGATACTGTCTAAAGATTCGATTCATCAAATCCATGAAAACAGTAGTGAGTCCGAAAGGCATAACCAGAAACTCATAGTGTCTGTACCTTGTTCGGAGAGTAGTCTTTGGCACATCGGAGTCTTTAGCTCGTAACTGATAGTAGCCAGGTTTCAAATCTATCTTTGAAAACACTGTAGACCCTTTCAGTTGATCGAATAGGTTATTAATTTGTGGCAATGGATATTAATTCTTTAGTCACCTTATTGAGCTGTCTATAGTTAATACACATTCTCATAGTTCTGTCTTTCTTTTTCATAAATAAAACTGGTGCACCCCAGAGAGAGAAACTCAGTCGCACGAAACCTCTATCTATCAATTCTTGCGACTGAGTTTTTAATTTTTTTAGTTCAGTAGGTGCCATTCTGTACAAAACAATCGATATCAGAGTCGTCCTCGATGCTAACTCAATACCAAACTTTAGCTCTCGGATAGGTGGAAAACTCGACAATTTTTCAAGAAACATATCCGAATGCTCGCACACAATTGGTACTAATTTGATCTTTTTTTCGGCCACTTTACCATCAAGCAGATATGAAAAGTAAGCTTCACAACCCTTTCTCACATACTTTTGAGCTAACATCGAAGATATCACTACCAGTAAACCATTCGGATTATTAGATTCAATCCGAATAATCTCATCATTCTGGCACTGTAAATCAATAGTCTTTCTTTTGCAATTTACGATAGCTTCCTGCAAACTCAACCAGTTCATACCCAAGATTGTATCGAATTCGTCAAGTGGCAACAACATCAAGTCAGTTGAAAAACACGAATCTTGAATCATCAAAGGACAATTATTACACACTTTATCAACCATAACACATCGGCCCAAGGGGTTCAATACTCTAATCACAAACTCAGTAAACTCAACAGGCAAAGTCTTACTGAATACTACGGTCTCACACACATAAGAATGAACCAGGATTAATCAATGCAATTACACTAGTATCATAGAGAGTGAATGTACCAGTAATAACATCTGGGGATGAAGCCTCCTCACGAGCATGTATGGCATAAGCTCTAGCAGGTGCACGAGCCTCAGATCGAACTGTCGTGTCTTTAGTTCCTCTTTGACTGCTACACACATTACCCGTATTTCTAGGCGGTCTACCTCGAGTTGGCATGTTACTTGGTATCGCATTCTGTACTGTGCTTTGCTCAGTTAACTCAGGGCATTCACAAACGAAATGATTCGTCGATCCACATTTAAAGCAAGCTCGATCATGCAATCTACAACTTCCGGGATGTCGTTTACCGTAATGTTTACACTCAGGTTGGTTCAATCTAACATTACCAACACTAGCTACTGAAGTAGCCCTCGAGCTCACAGGTGGTCTATCCCGATCCCGTCTAGGATATCCCGAAGTAGCCTTAGAATGGCTAAAATCATCTCGAAACTTCTTTGATGCCAACTGAAATGTTTTACTCGATGGTCTCTTACGTGAATATCTAGCTTCAAAATTAGCTTTTCTTTTCTCTTTCCTGAGCTCTTCGGCTTTGCATGCTCGCTCAACCAGTACTACGAACTCTTTTATTTCAAGTATGCCAACTAGAAGTTTAATGTCTTCATTCAACCCCTCTTCGAATCTTTTACACATGATAGCTTTAGTCGAAACAAACTTACGGGCATATCTGCTGAGTCCCACAAATTTTTGTTCATATTCTGTCACAGTCATCTGACCCTGTTTCAACTCCAGAAATTCTTTGCGCTTCTTGTCAATAAATCTCTGGCTGATATATTTTTTACAGAACTCAGTCTAAAAGAAGTCCTAGACCACCTGTTCTTTTGGAACCACCAATACTAATGTATTCCACCAGTGATGTGCAGTGTCTTGTAGCAAAGATATGACACATTTTAAACATTCATCTAGGGTACAGGATAGCTCATCAAACACGCGGATAGTATTATCAAGCTAGAATTCAACTCGCTAAGCATCATCATCATCAGTATCTCTGAATTCTTTAGCCCCGTGTTTTCTGATTTTATCAACATGAGGCTTATGTAATCTTAACGGATCACTCACTTGAGGTATAACAGGTATTAGAGAAGGATTATCGGGGGTGAAGGTTATTGTACATTGGATTCGTCTGGATATACTGAGTAAACCAGTCATTCATCATTTGGTAAAAGGCTTGTTTAGCCTCTCCCTCTTGGTTACTTGAAGTCGGTTAAGAATCAACCAGAGCTGTCCCTTGCGCTAGAGCAAGCGCTATACTCTCGACATCATCAAATACGGCTCTATTGGGATCCATTTACTATACAGAAACACATTTTCAAATGTCAGAAGTCATCGCACTATTACGGTATAAAATATGGCATGTATAGCTAGACTCACACACGCTATGTTAGTCCTAGAATCTACTAAATCGTAGCTATGATACTAATCAAATGTAACACCCCTAACCCATATCCATCGCTAGAAAGGGTTTACGAGGTATTACCAAACTAAACCCAACTTTTCGATAATCATATATACACATAGAAATTAATCATCTTGAAGCATCACAACTGAACAAATACTAAATCAAACCAAAAATTACAAGTTACACATAAATTAAATAACATACAACCATAATCGTTATCAAATGGCCGGATATAAGCATATTAATTTAAACATCTCATTATTCATTATTTAAAACCAAACATACATGCAATCTTTATTATAATTCTATCTAAACCAACTTATTTATTAAAAACCAAAGGTACTATTCATATGGTCATTTACTAAATCTTTAGCTGAACATATATATATATAACATGCAAAACACATATGCCTTATTTGATGCCACCTTCTATTATGCTCAATCACTTTACAGATATGAAACATTTCCAGTAACCAAACCGAATATCAAACATATTATTTTAACCTTCACACCAACACATCAATTATATTTATATATATTGATATAATACATATTAACTATTCATCTAACATTTTAGCATACCAACTAAAATTTTAACATGCTATTATCACATATCAATCAAATTAGCAAAAATCATATTCAAAACTAATTTAATAGCCACATATCCAGCTAAATATATATATCTATATAGCCAAAACAATCCAACTTTAATAACAAATACATAACATGTAACACCCCCACGCCCGAAACCGTCACCGGAGTCAAGCTTGAGGTGTTACTAAACTTATCTTACCTTTTAAACAACTCTAAACCACTTATTTTAATTTTCGGAATAAACTGTTTTTCTGCGTCATGGTTTCTGAAAAATTCATTTCTCGAGTTTCAAAACTCAAAATTAAGATCCGTAAATTTTTCCTGAAACTAGAATCATGTATCTATCTACTAATTTTTTTCTAGAATTTTTGACGAAGCCAATTAGTACATTTTATTAGTTAAAGTTACCCCTATTTCAGAATTCTACTGCACTGGCCTCTACTTACTACGAACCATCTTTATCTCTGTACAAAAATTATATGACTATACCGTTTGTTTCTATTAAAACTAGATTCAATAAGGATTATAACCATATAAATTACACCACCTAATTATTTTTTTAAATTTATGGTGAATTTCTAAATTTGGAACAGGGGATCTAGATACCCTATAAAATACAAAACCTTTACCTGTTTTGCTTATTCCATATGAAAATAGACACAACGAGCTTTAATTTCATATGTTATTCACCATCAACACATGTCTCTACAATTTCTTGTGATTTTTCAAAATCCCGTTATTTCTGATACTTGAATCTGTTTTTAAGTTACTTTCACATTTTTCTTAGTTTTCATGTGATAGTTACTACTTAATCATACATACTATTAAACATGTATATCATCAGCCATTCTATTAGCTAATCACTAGCAAGTATTTACACATCATTCATTGATCATATCATATCAAAAGAAACCAAGTTCCTATACATGCCATACACAAAATGAAACGTCTAACTATATCAATGTGATTTCTTCGATAGTGTGATAGGGTCTCCGACGTTTCGTTCGATCCCCGGGTGGCTTGATAAAAACTATAAAAAAAAGAAAATAAACAGAGTAAGCACTAGGCTTAGTAAGCTTACAAGCAAATAAATTACAACATTCAACATAATGAATAATTATACATAATGTCACCTAGCCTCATAAACTTTTTTACTTCTAATTTTCTACCTTCTTCTTTACTCACTTACCTTCTTTCTTACCTGACCTTTCACTATTCATAAATATAATCTACCTTCCCTTTTGATGATAATTCATTGTAATTTATCGTGTACAATGACCCGTTGAACCACTCGGAATACTAAGGATACTAGGGTCGTTCCTGTCTATCAATATCCTGCCAATGCCATGTCTTCGACATGGACTTACATGAATTATTCCTGTCTCTAATGCCATATATATATCTAATATGGGCTTACATGGCTCATTCCTGTCTCCAAAGCCATATATCTGATATGGACTTACATGGCTCATTTCTGTCCTGTCCTGTCCTGTCAACCCCAATATCCTAACATTCCTAAGGTTCAAACGGGGCTTCCTAATGCTTTTTCTCTGTCACTTCGCCTTTAATTCGACTTTAAATATTCTCAAAAAAATAAGTATATAAATGCTGGAAATTGAAAATAATAATGTAAAATAAAAGAATATTTCATTTATTTACTGTAAACTTACCTCAATACAAAATGTGACTAAACTTTACAATTTAGTCCTTTACTTTTTCTTTTCCCCAATCTACTCCCGAATTTCGCTCTTCTTGATCTATAATAGCAAATTTAACTTATTTAATATTCACATTTATCAAAACAATCCTTGACCCAAACTTTGGCAAAATTACATTTTTGCCCCTAAACTTTCACATATTTGCACTTTTGCCCCAAGGCTCGTAATTTAAACTTCATCCTATTTTCTTATGTTTTATGACATGCTGATCATTTTTCCCTTCTATGACAACATCAAATTAACACTCCAACATGTACTTATGACTATTAAGTATTTTTACCGATTAAGCCCTTTTACTCGTTTTCACTTAAAACCGAGTAGCACAAGTTGTCTAACATAATTTAAAACCTCATATTCTATCATAAGACATCAAAATAAACACTTTTCACCTATGGGTATTTTTCCAAATATGAACCCTAACTTAAATTATTGCTAGCATAAGCTTTATCGAGCTACCGGGACTCCGAAAACGTAAAGAACATTAAAAACGGGGCTTGGAATCACTTAATATGGAGCTTGAAAGCTTGAAACAAACCCTAGCTATGGAGAACCCTTGAAATTTCGTGCTAATGAAGAAGATGATGAATTTTGTGTTATTTTTCCCTTTTTACTTCATTTAATATCCAAATGACCAAAATGCCCTTCCTTATTAAACTTTCAAAAATTCCATCCATGTCCTATTTTGTCCATGAACTTAGAAATTGGTGAAATTGTTATTTAAACCCTCCTAATTAATATTCCAAAGCAATTTCATACTAAAAACTTCTAGAATGCAAGTTTTGCAAATTATTTGATTTAGTCCCTAATTTCAACTTAAGCACTTTATGCATAGAATTTCATCACGAAATTTTCACACAATCATGCAATCATATCATGAACCTCAAATAATAATAAAATAAATTTTTCTACCTCGGATTTATGGTTTCGCAACCACTGTTCCGTTTAGGCCCTATTTCGGGATGTTACATAACACCTCAAATATTTAATAGCCACCGAAAGTTAATTCACCTATTTGCCGAATCCAAACATGGTTGTTTTTCAAGCTTTTCATTACATCTAAAATCATATTTACCACCAATGAACAAAGGCATACAAATATTGTCCATACCTACTCCATCACATAACTGAATATCAATATTCCAAATTATAGCCATTTACCTAATATATTTTCTACTTATATTTTAAATATATCACTCAATAAAATATCTAACCACAATTTCACTTCATACTAATGATACCAAACACATACACTTTGGTATAATTTACATTCGGCTAACACATATATAATTTCACATATTTCATTTCAGCATATAAAATTCATATTTAATTAAAATAAACAATATCTATTTGCTTATAAACTTACCTCGGACAATGAAAATCGGAACGGGACGGCTAATCGACAAATTTAGTTTTCCCCCGATCCAAATCCGATTTCTTTGGTTCTTGATCTAAACATATTCAAATTAAACTCAGTCAAGCATATGTTATTCAAATTAAACTCATTCACACATATTTTCACTAAGTTTAGTCCAAAAACACATAAATGGGCAAATTGCAATTTTACCCTAACATTTTACACTTTTTACAATTTAGTCTAAATTGCACAAAACACAAAACATGCAAAAATTTGCACGTACCATGTTTAGGCCAAATGTTCCATGTGTTCATACAAGTCCATACATTTCATTTATTTCACATTTTAGTCCCTCAATTTATTATTTTTGCAATTTAGTCCTAATTACTCAAAATCATCAAAAATTCCAATTCAAAATGTTAATCTAAAACATATCTTTCATATTTCATCAACTATCATCACAAAGCTCAAATATTCATCAATGGCATAACTCAAAATATTCATCAAAATAAAAAATTCAAGCATGGGCTTTGTACATTACACTCCAACGATCTCAAAAACGTAAAAATTATCAATAACTGAGCTAGTTACATACCTTGATTAAGCTATCAAATGGCCGAACCCTTAAAAGCTTTCTTTTCTTTTTCTTTTCTTTAGTTTCGGTCACCAAGAACAAAAATATGAATGAATTATAATTATTTTATGTTTTATGATATATTAACATATTAATAAATTTACATATTTAACCTTTATTATAAAATATAAAACCATTAAATCATGGTCATTACCGTCCACTACATATTATTATGGCCAAATTGCATTTTAAATGACTCCATTTTTAAAGACAACAACAATTCAACCCTTACACATTAAACTATCAAGTTTTCATTTTACACGATTAACCCATTTTATTAATCATGCACTCAAACGATAAAATTAAATCACGAAAATTTCACACATACAAATTCACACATAATAAACACAGAAAAATAATTTTAAAATATTTTTCTGACTTGGATTTGTGGTCTCGAAACCACCGCTCTGAATAGGGTGTAAATCTGGTTGTTATATTTATCTTGATCTAAATAAATAAATTCAAACAATTTAATAACTATTCTATTCAATTCTATCCAAATTTGCATTTTTGAAGAATTACACTTTTACATCTAATATTTTGATTTATTTATAATTTAGTCCTTAAGCTCGTAAAATGAAATTCATGCAAGCTCTTAATAGCCCTTACATTTCATTATTTCACAAATTACACCATAGACATTTCACATTTTACAATTCAATCCCTAATTGACAAATTAATCAAATAACAAAAGTTTTTTTTTATCTAACAACAAGGTTTGATATTCTATCATCAAACTTCACAAAAACATAGATTCATTCATGAAAAAACTTGAATCTTTTAACAGTTTTGCAATTAAGTCCTTGGGCTAGCTAGAGTAAGCTACAACGACTCCAAAAGTATAAATCATTAAAAACGGGACTGAAATTCACTTACATGCATTAGAAAACCCTAGCCGAATACACAAGCTCCTTCCATGGAGTTTTTCTCCCTTATTTTCAGTGCAAAAAGATGAACCAACAAGATAACATTTTTGTTTTCATTATTTTACTTAGTTTATTTATTAAATTACAACTTTAACCTTAATTATTAACCTTTAAAACCATTAAATAAGTGTCCATATTTGTCCACTAAAAATACTAGTGGTCTAATTACCATTTAAGGACTCATACATTAATGTTCTATAATTATTTAATACCTTTAGCTACTAGAACTCCACTTATGTGCCTCTTATGATTTAGTCCTTTTTATATAATTAAGCATGCAAACGGTAAAATTTCTTAACGAAATTTTTATACGATAATGATAACATGTTATAGACATTAAAATAATAAAATAAATATTTTCACGTCAGATTTGTGGTCCCGAAACCACTGTTCCAATTTTACTGAAAATGGGCTGTTACATGAATTTTTGTCCTAAAAAATCTTACTAGAAAAAAGGTTCAGATATTGCTTTCCCATGGCTTCCTCGGGTTTCCATGTGGCTTCCTCTATATCGTGACGTTGCCAAAGAACCTTTACTAAAGTTATACTCTTATTTCTCAATTCTTTAACCTCTCGAGCCACAATTTTGATCGGTTACTCATTGTACGGCATATCAGGCTGAATCTCAACATTCGTCAGTGAAATAACATGTGAATGGTTAGATCGGTACCGTCGTAAACATAGATACGTGAAATACTTTATGAATCTTTTCTAATTCTGACGGTAAAGCTAAACGGTAAGCTACTGACCCAATTCTTTCAATAATCTCACACGACCCAATAAATTGTCGGCTTAGCTTTCCTTTGTGACCAAAACAAAGAACTTTCTTCCAAGATGATACTTTCAGGAATACTCTGTCGCCGATTTGAAATTGAAAGTCTTTACGTTTAAGATCTGTATACGATTTCTGTTGATCTGAAGGTACTTTCACTTTTTCTTCGATCTCTCTAATCAAATCAACCTCGTGAACCTTTTTCTCATTGAGCTCAGTCCAATATAAGGGAGTTCAGCATTTATGACCATACAAAGCTTCATACGGTGTAATCTTTATACTTGACTGATAATTGTTATTGTATGCAAACTCAACCAATGGTAAATATATCTCCTAGTTGGCTTTGAAATCTAATACACAACAACAAAGCATATCCTAGAGTATTTGAATTACTTGCTCGAACTAACCATCGGTCTAAGGATGAAATGCAGTGCTAAAATGCAATCGCCTACCTAGAGCTTCCTTTAACTTTCCCTTGAATCATGATGTAAACCACAAATCTCTATTCGAAATTATAAAAACTAGCACCCTGTGCAATTTGACAATCTCGGTAACATATAATTGAGCCAATCTCTCAAGGGAATAATCTGTACATACAGGAATAAAATGTGTAGATTTCGTCAGATGATCAATAAAAACCCAAATTACATCTTTCTTCCTTGGAGACAAGGGTAATCCCAATACGAAATCCATGGTAACACGCTCCCATTTCCATTCCGGTATCTTTACTGGCTGTAACAAACCAAAAGGTACCACCGGTACATTTGTTTCAAATCACTGTACATTTTATTGCTACTAGGATGAATGGATAAGCTACCACTATGAGCTTCATGCAAAATCTTCCAGATGAGCTCCGAATTCCTCGGTACACAAATTCTGCCCCTAAAAAGTGAACAGTCATCGGATTCAGTTTGAAAATCTGAATCAAGAGTTGAGTCACTCTATTTCCTTTTAGCTAATAACACATCATCACTTTTTTGAACTTCACAGATCTGTCGTAAAAATATCGGTATGGCTTTCAATTAAGCTAAGATCGAACCATCATCAGACAACGTCAAACGTGTATTCAACACTTGCAAAACATGCAAAGACTTTCTACTTAGAGCATCAACAACAATATTTGCTTTACCTAGATGATAATCAATAATTAAATCATAGTCTTTCAATAGCTCGAGCCACCTGCGCTGTCTCAAATTCAAATCTTTTTGCGACATTAAATACTTCAAACTTGTGTGATCTTTAAAAATGTGACTTTTTTTTTCCATATAAATGATGTCGCCAAATCATCAACGCAAATAAAATTGCTGCTAGATCTAAATCGTGTGTCGAATAATCTTTTTCATGTGGCTTTAACTGAATGGAAGTGTAAGCTATTACCTTGCCTTCTTGCATTAGAACACAAGCTAAACCATTCAAAGAATCATCACTGAAAACCACAAACTCTTCACCCGACTCAGGCTGAATTAACACTGGTGCCTCGGTCAACAACGCTTTCAACTAATTGAAACTTTGTTGACATTTCTTAGACCACACGAACTTCACATCCTTTTGCAATAATCTCATCATCGATTTAGCAATCATCAAAAATCCCTTGATGAACCTTCTATAATATCTAGCTAGTCCCAAAAAACTTTTAATCTCAAATACATTTTTCAGAGACTTCTAATCAACAACAGTTGAAATTTTGCTCAGATCTACTTGATGCCATCTGCCGACACAACATGTCTTAGGAGACAAACTTCTCGGAGCTAGGATTCACATTTGCTAAACATAGCGAATAATTACATTTTGTGTAAATTTTGCAAAACAATTCTTAGATGCTCGGCATGCTCGGATTCATCCCGTGAATAAATAAAAAAATCATCGATGAATACCACAAAAATTCAATCTAGATACGGTCTGAAAATTCTATTAATCAAATCCATAAATACCATAGGCGCATTGGTTAAACCAAACGACATCACTAAAAATTCATAATGTCCGTACCTAGTTCTAAATGCAGTTTTGGCACATCTATATCTTTAACTCACACTTGATAATAACGAAAACGCAAATCGATCTTGGAAAATACTGTCACACCATTCATCTGATCAAATAGATCATCAATACGCGGCAATGGATATTTGTTCTTTATTTTCACCTTGTTGAGTTGTCTGTAATCGATAAATAACCGTATAGACCCATCTTTCTTCCTAAGAAATAAAATAGGAGCAGCCCAAGGAGAAAAGCTAGGCCGAGCAAAGCCTCTATTTGTCAACTTTTGCAACTGTGCTTTCAACTCTTTCAATTTTGTACGTGCCATTCTGTATGGTGCTATAGATATCGGGGATGTTCCCAGGATCAACTGAATTCCAAATTCTAGCTCTCGAGTCGGAGGTAGCCTTGGTAACTCTTCTTGAAACACATCTGAGAATTCACATAAAATTGGAACCGATGCTAGTTTCATTTCCAAAATTCTGGAGTAAACTATAGAAACGAGGTATGCTTCACAATCCTTTTTAACATGTTTCTGTACTGTTATAGTAGAGACTACACTAGATGTACCATCCAATCTGTCTCATTCAGTTCGATCCCGTTTACCATCCCGATATTTAAGCACAATATATTTTCTTCTACAATTCACAATAGCATCATGCTATGTTAACCAGTCCATTCCCAGAATCACATCAAACTCATCAAAAGGTAAAAACATTAAATTAGCGGGAAAGTCGTAACCCTTAATTTTTAGTGGGCAAGACCTACATAACTGATTAACTAGAACACATTGAACCAAAGGATTCATAACTTTAATAGTATATTTGTAACACCCCTAACCCGTATCCGTTGCCAGAATAGGGTTACAAGGCATTACCATATAATACACCACATTCACATACATTTATGCAATCATACTCATAAACCATTCATCTCAATCACTTTGTCCCTTATAAGGTCCTAAAAGACCTTAAAACATGCTTAAAAATGATTCAAGGCTAAACTGATAACATTCACAAACTTTGAGATACCTAGAAAATTTTCCAACATTTCAAGGTCACACTCTCGTGTGAACAGGCCGTGTGCCTCACACAGCTAGCAGACACACTCGTGTCATAGGCTGTGTGAAAACAGGGCATACATACCGACTTGCACCACATGGCTGAGGACACGCCCATATGCCAGGTCGTGTGAAATCTAACGGGTTACTGACTTGGGTCATACGGCCGACCACATGCCCATGTTCTAGCCCGTGAGTCACACACGGCCAGTAGACATGCCCGTGTGTCTAGGCCGTGTCAAAAATATAAGGTATACTGAATTTAAATTGAAGGGTACCCCAGGGGACAAATTACCATATAACACGACCGTGTGTCACGCACGGCTGAGGCACACGCCCGTGTCTCTACCCGTGTGGACAAAAATAGGCCATTTGCAAAGGCAATTTGCCACCCTTTTCTCATACACACCTAGCCATTAAAATGATATCATTTCATCACATATATGGGCAACCAAAACATACCAATCATATATAATTCATATCATTTCATAATCAACCATTTCACTACTTAAATTCTCAACCACAATCATGCCAAAACCATCAAGCTTGCATAACTTCTAAATGCATTTCATCATCATCATCATCTTATCACCTATTTCAAACTATAAGACTTACCATTTCAATATCATATAATCAAGTCACAACATACCATTATTCCAACCTTAATACTCCCATTTACAACTAATTAAAATAACAACCATATAACTATACCAAATAAGCCAACATATAAGGCATTATATAGGTCACATAAATAACTTATCAAACGCATAACTTAAGCCAACTTAAATGGCCAAATTCACACCAACATTTACAAGCCAAATCTCATGGATAAAATCAATCTCAAAACATACACAATAACACTAGCCTATACATGCCATATACCATATACACAAAGCTCCAAAAGGACCAACAAGATGATCGATAGTGCGATGACGTATTCCCAATGATCCACGAGTCAGAGCTAGCTTCAATAATTTATAAAACATTGAAAGAACACATAAAATAAGCTTTAAAAGCTTAGTAGGCCATGTACAAACAAAGCTATCACATGCATATTTGTATTTCAGTTCAAATAAGTTTAACATAGCTAATACCATTCAAATTCACAAACCTTTCCATTGAACATATATTCAATGTCTGAATCAAGTTCATCAAATATTTCCCCTTTTCAATATTCGTATGAATTTCGTATGGACCTGAGTCACTTAGCTCATTCACATATTCTTTCTCAACTTGACTTTTCCCGTTGAACCATTCGGAATCATTAAGGATACTCGAAAATGACATAAGCTCGTACAATGCCATATCCTAGATATGGCCTTACATGTTATCACATATCGATGCCACTGTCCTAGACAGGGTCTTACACGAAATCGATTAACGATGCCAATATCCCAAACATGGTCTTACACATAATCTCAATACAATGCCAATGTCCCATACATCATCTTACATGTAATCATATTTTGGTAACCTAATGTCATGACATCAGTATCCTATACTATTCCTAGGGTTCGTACGGGACTTTCAAATATCGTAACTTCATCGATCCATTCCCGTACTTGCTCGTTCAATATTCATAGCAATTCAATGATAATAAGACATATATAATTTAATTCAAATACATTTATTTGCATTTGAACTTACTTCGTAGTCGGAATAGACGAATCAGATTGATTACTCGATAACTTTCGATTTCCCTCGATCTAAATCTGATTTCTTTCTTTCAAGACCTATATAAATTAAAAATTAACTATTTTATTCCTCAATTCATTCAATTTCATCCAAAGCACACAACTTGGGGCATTTTACACATTAACCCTATAATTTGACATTTCAAACAATTTAGTCCTTATTTCACAAAATCACAAATTACACAATTTTTTTCTAATTTCATGCTAGCCAAATTTCATATAGCTTCATATAAGCCCATATTTTCATTTATTTCACACATTTAACCACACATTTTCCTCTTTCACAAATTAATCCCTTTTTGAAATTTCACTAAAAATCACTTTATAAAACATAATAATCTATTAATAAATACTCATATTCCATCATCAAACATTCATGAAATCAAGCATTCATCAATGGAAATTTCAAAATCATTAACACTTTCAAAAATTGAAGCATGGGCTAGCTAGAACACGAAGTAACGTTCATAAAAACATAGAAATCATAAAAAACCGAGATGAAACGAACTTACACTCAAGCTTAAAGATAGCCAAATGCATGAAAGCTTGCCAAACCTTATTTCTTTCCTTAGTTTCAGTCAAAAGATGAATAAAGATGAACATTTGGTTTTGTTTTACTTTAATTATCATTTAATAACCATTTTATAATTTTAACCTTAATTAAACTATTTAAAAACAACTTAATGGATGCCCATTTATGAAAATTTCCGCTGTCAATGGTCTAATTACAACATAAGGACCTTTCATTTAATAATCCATGATAATTAGCCCTTTAACAAGTGGAATACAACTTTATCATTTTACGCGATTTAGTCCTCTTTCTCAAATTGAGCTATTAAACGATAAAATTAGCTCACGAAATTTTAACTCATATAGATTCACATACGTAAAAACAAAAAATAATACTAAAATAATTTTATGACCTCAAATTTGTGGTTCCAAAGCCACTATTCCAATTTAGCTAAAACTGGGTTGTTATAACTCTCCCCTTAGATTTTTGTCCTCGAAAATCTTACAGCGAATAGGTTTGGATTTTGCTTTCACATAGCATCCTCGGTTCCATGTAGCTTCTTCAACTCCGTGTCGATGCAAATACATTTACTAACTCTATTATGTTATTTCTCAATTCTTTGATCTCACGAGCTAGAATTCAGATCAGTTCTTCAATATACAATAAGTCTGACTAATCTCCACTTCGGTTGGGAAATAACATGCAAAAGGCTAGATCTATATCATCGAATCATTGATACATGAAACACATTATGAATCTTTTCTAACTCAGACGACAATGCTAGTCGATAAGCCACTGGTCCAACTTGCTCGATAATTTCATACGGCCCGATGAATCTCTGACTCAATTTTCCTTTACAACTGAATCGAAGTATTTTCTTCCATAGTGACACTTTCAAAATATTTTATCCCCGATCTAAATTAAAGATCTTTTCGTTTCAAGTCTACATATGATTTCTAACAATTTGATGCTGCTTTCAAACTATCGCGAATCACTTTTACTTTTCTTTATTTCTTTGATCATATGATCTCGTGAATCTTATTTTTGCTAAGCTCAGTCCAGTACACGTGTTCTACATTTACGATCGTATAAAGCTTCGTATGGTGCCATCTTTATACTTGATTGGAAGCTATTGTTATATGTGAATTCAATCAACGACAAAAATTTTTCCCACATACCTTCAAATCAAGACTGCAACAACGTAACATATCCTCGAGTATCTAAATAACTCACTCGGTTAACCATCCGTCTGCGGGTGAAACGCAGTACTGAAATGTAACTTTGTACCTAATGCATCTTGTAGTGTCTTCCAAAATTATGAAGTGAATCTCGAATCTCGATTTGATACAATGGAAATAGGTACCCCGTGTAATCTCATAACCTCGGAGATATATAACTCAGCTAACTTATCAAGTGAGAAATCCGGACGTACAAGAATGAAATGATCTGATTTCGTCAATTTATCAACAACAACCCAGATTGCATCTTACTTGCACAGAGATAGGGGTAAACCCAAAACAAAATCCATAGTCACTCTATCCCATTTCCACTCGGGAATCATAATAGGTTGTAATAAACCTGACGGCACTTGATGTTTAGCCTTTACTTGTTGACAGATCAAACATTAGAACAAACTCTAAAATGTCACATTTCATACCATGCCACCAATAAAGCTGTTTCAAGTTGTTATACATTTTGTGCTTCCCGGATGAACAGATAAACGACTACTATGTGCTTTATTCAAAATCATCTAAATCAACTCTGAATTTCTCGGACACATATTCGACCTTTGAATCTTAAACAATCATCTGAATCAAACTTGAACTCTGAATCAAGGTTCAAATCACATGGTCTTTAGCTAACATTTCATTATCAGTCTTCTGAGCTTCATAAATCTGCTGTACAACAACGGTCTCGCTTTTAACTCAGCTACATCGAGCCGTCATCAGATAGAGTGAACTGATATCTATTACAAGTAAGCAAATAAAGATTTCGGCTTAATGCATCAGACAACATTTGCTTTTCTCGAATGATAGTCAATCACTAGCTCGTAATCTTTCATTTCTAGCCTCTCTGTGTCGCAAATTTAAATCTTTCTAAGTCTTCAGATATTTAAACTCTTGTGATCTGATAAACATGACATTTCTCACCAAACAGATAATGGCTCCAAATCTTTAACGTAAACACAATGGCTGTTACTCTAAATCGTGTGTCGGGTATTCCTTTCATGCAGATTTAACCTGTCTCGAGGCATAAGCTATGAATTTTCCTTCTTGCATAAATAAAGCCCAAACCATTCAATGATGCATCACTATAGATCACAAATTCTTTACCTGATTCTGGTTGTACTAATACTAGAGCTTTAGTCAAAGATTTTCAGTTGATCAAAACTTTTCTGACATTTTTCGGACCATTTGACTTTACATCTTTTAGCATCTTCAATGAATCCAAAATAAAAGCCATTTACAAACTGTTGGTTGGCCAGCTAGTCCCGAAACTGAGGACTTCAGATACATTTCTTGGAGACTATCCATTATTACAGAAACCTTGCTCGGATCAACCTCGAACACCTGCGTTGACACAATATGCCAAGAAAATCAACTTCGCGCAACCAGAATTTACATTTAGTTGAACTTTGCATATAATTTGTTTGTCTCACAAGTCTGCAATACAATCCTCAAATGTTTGGCATGCTCATTTTCATCTTGCGAATATATCAAAATATCGTCAATAAAAAAAATTTGATCTAAGTACAATCTAAATCAATTTCATTAAGTCCATAAAGACAGATGGTGCATTCGTTAGTCCGAAGGCATAACTAAGAATTCCATAATGGCCATAATTGTAATAGCCCGATTTTAGGTCCTAGTCGAGATAGTGGTCTCGAGACCACAAATCCAGAGTTTAATAAATTATTTATAATTATTTAGGTGTTATATCAATGTTTATATTAGTGCATAAAAATTTTGGTGAGTTAATTTTGTTGTTTGTGAGCCAATGCGAAAAAGGACTAAATCGCATAAATGAAAAAGTCTTAAATTGATAGCTAAGGGTGTCAAATTTTTCCATGCATCATAAATTGGGGGTCTTAAAGTTGAAAGTTAGGCCCATTAAATAGGTGATGGCCAGCCATGGGACAATAATTAAAATAATCAAGCATTAGGTGAAGTTTCGGTGATTTATTTAACCAAAATGAAATAAAATAAAAGACAGATGATATCATCATTTTCACTATTTCTCTTCCACTAAATTCAACCTTTTGGGGGTTTTGAGCTTCAAAACTTTAGAAACTTGTTCCTCTTACAGGTAGTGATTTACATACTTTTGTTGATGACTTTTACATTTTGGACCCTTGAAGCATGAGCTTTCAAGATGAGGGGCACTATCTTGCAACAAATGGTGGAGAGTTTAGGGTTTTGTATGAAATCATATGTGTAGTTTTCTAAATTTTTATTGAAGAATATGAGTATTAGATGTGTAATAAATAACTTTTGTGAAGGGTTCTTCATGAAACCTTAATGGGACTATTTGGTATAAGTTGGAAATT